>NW_015552655.1:1381935-1403647 GCF_001515605.1 Sinocyclocheilus anshuiensis
ATAATATTAAAATATTACTAATATTAATTAAGAATGTATCTATTATTATTTTTATTTATAAAATAATTTATACAATTCTAAACAATAATAATAATTAAAAAAAAAATTTAAATAATAAATGTATGTATAAAATAATAACATTTATAAACATTATTGTATTATATTATTATATTATATTATTATAAACAATAATATTACATTATTATTAAGAGTTTTGAACTAGACATATTATTAGAAGTTTATTTCCGAGGACTGAATAAAAATATTATAAATAATTATTATATCACATTATATTATATTATAAACAATACTACATTTTTTGTAATATTAATTCAGAGTTTTGAACTACGTTTGAAGCCAACATACAAAACCACTGCTAGAGATAATAATATATCACACACATTTATAAACTCTTCTGACCAAAGACTGATTTGTGATGTGGTTGTGCTGAATTATTTCTACTCTTTTGTTAGCTGTATATGCATCACATCTGCCGACAGCATATGCAATAATATTTCTAATATGTTAATTCATCATTTTCATGATTTTATCAGGAGGTGTGGGACTACAATCTACACAAACAAACTAAAAACCTTTCATTTTTACTTCTGTAGTAATTTTACCAGAAGCCATCATCACTAAGAGGTCCTTGGCTAAAGTCACAGCGAACACACACACACACACACACACACACACACACACACAGCAGTACTTGGTGCCAGTAGGCAGGGACTTGCCTGAAAGATTGAAAGCAATTAAAACTATCATCTGCAATGGCTTTAGGCTGGCCTGTGGCTGCAAGCAAGAGCTGCCAAACTCCATCAGACTCTCAGAGAGAGCGAGAGAGAGAGAGAGAGAGACAATAACTGGAGTCAGAGAGAGAGAGAGACAATAAATGGAGTAAGTAAGAGAGAGAGAGAGAGAGAGAGAGAGAGAGTATAGCTGGAGTCAGAGAGAGAGAGCGAGAGAGAGGAGGAGATTTCTCTCTTAACACTAGATGGCCACCAACACTAGACAGATGCAGCACAGCAGCTGGATGTTTGAGACACAAACTACATTTATATTTACATCACTGTCTATCTGAAAAACTGAGAGTCATTTACCAACTACTTTAATCTGATTTAATGATGACTCAGACTGCATTCACACTAGTTATGCCCCTCCTGTCTCTCTGGAGCTTAACTTCAGCTTAACTACCACTTTTCAACTTCCCGTCATTCAGACACTCATTTCTGCACCAGAGTCTTTTTCATTATGACTCCTGAATTTTTAACTCTAATTATGACACTTACATTTACTAATACAAAGTTAAATATTATTCTGAATCTAATGACTAATCTAAATCTAAATCAAACTAATGTAATTTAACAATCTAATTCTACAAACTCAAGTTGCCTAACTGTAATTCTAACTCCAATTAGTCCATTTGCTGTTAGCTACTTTGATTAAATAACAGAGGTGAAACTGTATTGTTTATGCTCGTTAACCTGCTGGTTTTAAACATCATGCATTCTCTGGACCGTAACAAACTTGATTCTAGTTCTAATTTAGAATTTTCACTGGGTCTAATTGTAATTCTATGATTATAGATTTTAGAATTAATTCAATGATTTTAGATATTAATATAAAAAAATATTACATTTTTATTACAAACATATTAATTAAAATAAAATAAAATATGCAAATAATAATAATAATACCATTTAAAAATAATGAAATAAAATAAAATATAATACTATAAAATAATAAAAATAAAATAATGAAATCCAATATAATAATGAAATGAATAATGAAAAATAAAATAAAACTGGAACCAAACTGGAACCATGCAGCCCAATGTATATAGGGCAACAGCCGTGTGCCTTTGTATTCTGATTCTAATTTGGATTCTGTTTCTGGTTCTAACTTTAGTTAGAACTAATTCTAGTTTGAATTCTAATTCTAATGGTCTCTTCATCTTGCTCTCCTTGTTCTTTTATTCTGTCCTCAGCTGTCACACTAACTCAGCGTCTACATTATCTCTGCTGATTCCTCCCTGTCTCTCTCTCTCCTTTCCTCTTTGTGACAGTCAGAGTTGTTCAGAGTGACAGGTTGATATCAGAGTCCTAATCGCAGTCCGTGCCACCAGCCCAGGACCAGTCGACCCAGCCCTCGGGTGCCAGAACCCATCACTGTACCAAACACACACACACACAGGCCCCTGCGGTGCCGAGCCACATCACTGTCCCCGTATCCTGCAGCCACCGGGGCCGAGACAGGAACACGAGCCCGTGTACTACTACTAGGTACACACACACACCGGCACACACACATACGAGTGTCATAAACCATCACGACTCACAGAAACACAGACACGTATACATTACAACGCAGTGCCAGTTAGGGAGGGTCCCATGGTGCCACACCACATCACTGTCTACATCTACACTGGCATCCAAGGGTCAGACAGGAGGATACTGCATCCACACACACACAGTCTTTGGGTGCTTTAGATAATAACAGTCCATTTAGATCAACACAAAGGAGGAGATCTGACTCTTTAAAACTAAAACAAATCATTTTTGCAGCTTGATGGCATGTAAGAAGCTTTTCATGTTCCATAAACAATGTTCTCTTCTGTGGTTCTGGAGTAGGTCATCTATATACTGAAGGTGAATCCATGTCTGAGTTGAATTTCATTTACATTCAAAATATGCATTATAATCAATCGATGCATCCCATGGGAATTAAACCCAAGACTGTGTGTCTAGTGACATGCTCTGGAGATACAGGAATGCTTATTTTAGGACAGGACAGGACAGGACAACACAGACAGACAGACAGACAGACAGGTAGATAGCCAAACAGACAGACAGACAGACAGACAGACAGATAGATAGATAGATAGATAGATAGATAGATAGATAGATAGATATAGATATGATTTGGAGGAGAAAAATTGTTCAATAAAGTCGTTATTTTTGTTTTCTTTGGGCTTGGGAAAATTTTATATTTTATTTAGTAAGGATGCATTAAATTGATCAAAAGTAACAAAATATTTTTTTATTTAAAATGACGTTCTTTTGAACATTATATTTAACCAAAAAAAAAAAAAAAAAAACATTTTTTTACTGTTTCCACCAAAATATTGAGCACCACAACTGTTTTCAACATTCATAATAAGCATATTAGATAATAAGCAAATCAGCATATTAGAATGATTTCTGAAGGATCATGTGACACTGAAGACTGGAGTAATGATGCTGAAAATTCCACTGTGCATCACAGAAATGAATTATATTTCAAAGTATATTTGAATTAAAAAACAGTCATTTTAAAATAATATTTCACAATTTTACTGTATTTCTGATCAAATAAATGCAGCCTTAGTGAGCATAAAAGACGTCTTTCAAAAACATAAAAAGAATCTTACTGAGCGGTAGCTGTGACACGCCGGCAGACCAGTCACTCACACAGACGGTCACGGGCCGCCCGCGCTAGCATGTGTGGAGCTGCCAGTCACGCTTTCTCAGAGCACATATGGAGCGAGGGACAAAGACACGAAATAAAGACCATGAAAAAGATAGATAGATAAAATGAAAGAACGACAGATGGATAGTTAAAGATAGAACGAAAGCAGACAGACAGATAGCTAGAACAATACATAGAACGATAGATAGAATGATAGAACAACAAATAGAACGATAAGGGATAGATGGATGGATGGGTGGACGGACGGACGGACAGATCTATCTATCTAGCTATCAGTCCGTCCATCCATCCATCCATTCATCCATCCATCTATCTATCAGTCCGTCTGTCCGTTCGTCTGTCTGTCTGCCCGTCTGTCCGTCTGTCCATCCATCCATCCGTCTATCAGTCTGTCCTTCTGTCCGTCCGTCTATCTATCTATCTATCTATCTTTCTATGTATTGTTTTAGCTATCAGTCGTTCTATCTATCTATCTATCTTTAACTATCCATCTGTCTATCGTTCTATCATGTTATCGATCTATCTTTTAGACAGAGACAGACAGACAGACAGACAGACAGATAGATAGATAGATAGATAGATAGATAGATAAATGAACATGAGGTGTGTGCTATTATTTACTGCTCTGTGTTTGCATGTTGGATTTTATTTCAAGTCCATCTTCAGGAAGACATATAGCAGAATCACTGGATGTGATGTCATGTCCTGTCTGTTATACCAGCGACTGTCAGTCAGCAGCAGCTTTATCCTCCATGCGGATACATGTACGTGAAGTAGGCCTGATCTTTTCAGAGCTATTGTCTAGTGGTTAGCGCATGTGCCTTTGTCATGCTGAGTTGTGGTGCTCATGAAGGATACACGCAGGTTCAAATCCAGACTGCACTGTGTCCCACCAATCTAGTTTTTGTGCTTCATTATGTTAAATAGAATTGAACTGTCTCTAATGATGACTGCTAATATGAAAGAAGTAGCGACATTCTCAGGAAATTATTTGTGTACTGTTTGTAAATAGAATACTGAACTTTATCATATTGTTTAACAGATGTCTTTTTTTTTTTTTAATGCAAAAGAACTTTTAAAATACAGAACTGATTTAAAATATCAGTCAATTTGCATGTCCCAATTACCACCATTAAATTTCAATGGGTTATGTAGAATAAATTGAATCAAATTCTCCATAGATTTTGCTTATAGTAAAATTAAAATATAAGTATTGTTAAAAGCACTATACAAATAAATGTGCACTGAATTGAATTTTGTCCTGTATTTTCTCTTTAGCCCTGTTTACTGGGACAATTCCTCCTGTAAAATAATTTTTACATCATATTTAAGAGAATGAGTCATTTTTATCCACCTATTTACTGTAATGATCAATTATTTTTCTTTGCACAAAGTACAAAAATAAATAATGATTTTAAAACAAAAAAATATTACAAAAAAATGATTTGAAAAAAGAAATGTAAAAATTACAAATAAATAAACCTAAACCTTTTGGACACAAATTGGCCAAGTTTATCTAAGAATGACCTACCAGAACAAAGTAAAATATAGATTTTTATATTTTCTGAAAAACAATATAACACATAGACACAATGCAGGCCAGATTCAAACCTGCGTACCCCACACAAGCACCACAGCTCAGCATGAAAAGATTTGCACTAACCAGGCAATGGCTGCACTACATCGGAGGCATTATAGCTGTTAAAAAAGCAAAAAGGCCTCTTAAACAATCAGCTTTTGATAAATATTATGTTCAATACATCAATACAATACACTGAGTAAGATGCATGAAGATACAGGAAAAAGAACTGGACAGCAAACTGGCAAAAGACGAACAGAAAAAGGACAAAGGGAAAAGATAAAGAGAGGCCAACTGAGAAACACAGACGGAAGAGGAAAAGAGTAACAGACAGAGAGAGACAGAGTGAGTAATACTGCAGCATGGCTTCCCTCTAGCTACAGCTTCTTGACTTGTTTATGTACGGCGGAGAGAGGGGTGAACATATGGTGTACTAAAGCGTGGACTTGTCTTCCACACACCCACAGGGGGTCTGTCTCACTGTATAACTCACGCATGAGCAGACAGGACAGGGCGCTGTTTCCTGCGTCTCTGTGCCCTGATTATCTCTGCTGCACTGCATTTTGTTAGATTCATTTATTCAAGCTCGCCTTTTCTTATTTTGCGGAAAAAAACTCTTGTACATCACAAAATATAACTATAATAGTTTCCTCGTATTATCTCAAAGCTCAGGTTGAATCACTTGAACACTGTGCAACCACCATTTAGAAACCTACTCGTGCAAACAAGAAAAATATCATTTTAAATATTATTGCAAAGCAAAAAAATTCACTTACGCAGCAAAATTTCATGTAAATGTTTAATTATAATTTCTTAAATTAATTAATATTTTTATTATTGTTTGCATACCAATTTATTTCACCAGTTTAGTTTTTGCTGTAGGTTTAAAGTTAATTATTTTTAGTGCAATGCAATAGGAATCAATAAATAATCAACTTAAGGAAACTGCTTGATTCTTCTTCAATTTAAATGTATTTTTTCTGAATGTCTGCAATATTTACAATGTTTACAGGCAGCAACATTATGCTACCTTTTTAAATACCTTGTTTTGACCAAATTCTAAGGCATCATCATTTCAAATTAATACAAGAGTATGGATACAAGAAATCAATATTTTAAAAAATATATGATTAATAATGGTAATATATTAGTATATAATAATAAATACATGTTCATATTTAATTAATACATCATATTTATGTATAATAAATACATAACATTTCATTCAAAACAGAAAAATATCTACATTAAATTTTATTAAATATCATATTAAATATCATTTATTAACCAAGATGATTTTACAGCAAAATTGAATAAGATAATATGACTTGAAAATAAATAAATACAATTTCATTCAAATCAGAAGAATATCAACATAAATATTTTTCTTTCAGTAAAACATCATCATAAACCAAGATAAATTTACAATAAAATTGCCTAGGATAATACAACGTAATTTCAGAGAATAAATATATTTGAAATTTTATAGTAAATAAAATATAAAATATTTTAAGAATATTTATAACAATTAATTTTCTTACTTAAAAATCAGTCTTATTACATTAGAAAATTGCTATATACATTTCATTCCAAAAAGAAAAGTATCAATAAAAATGATAAAACACAGATATGTGTGTGTGTGTGTGTGTGTGTGTGTGTGTATACAGTTTTTTATTTGTTTTAACATAATATGAAAAAAAAATTTTAACTTTCGAGATATAGTTGTAACAAATCTTAGTGTTTCTAGAACACACATCATGCAAGGACATATCAGACCAGCACCGCTGACACACAGATCGAGGAGAATTCGACAGGAACACACACTCACTCACAGATGACGTCCCTGAAGGTCGAAGCATTTACAAATACACGCGCGCACAGTTACTCCCTACAGGTCAGTGAATTCACACACAGCCGAACCCTGCAGGTTGTTTGCTGCTCGCACACACACACACACACACACACACACACCGCAGCGACACACACTCTCGCCCTGCAGGGTGGGCTGATTGACAGCTCTCCTGATGGCGGGTGGCAGCAGCTGATGTTTCCCCTCATTTCGTCTTCCTGTTGCCTGGGTCAGGTGACACCCACAGGTGCAATGGTGAGCACCCCTAGAGCTCTGCCGCTCCACTCACATATGGCTGTGTGTATGAGTGTGTGTTTGTGTTGATGTTTATATGCATGTGTTTGTCTCGGAGGAAGTAGGGGGTCAGTTATTCATAGATCAGAATCACGGAGGCAGAAAGCAGATGTTACCCATCACTGTCAGACAGACGCATACACTGACATTAACGCCACACCAGCCACAGATCTAGTGTCTCCACCGCTCCTGGCCACACATACACTGACACAAATGCCACTCAGAGTTGACGAGCGAACACTGCTATTACTCATACTTACATGTATGCTACTTATGTAAATCGCTCAAATGTTGATTGAGGTTGCGCATACAAGATAAACCGACAGCAGTTACACCGATGGTCATGACCGAACTACATTTCTTTCTTCTGTGGAACAAAAAAGAAGACATTTTGAAGAATGCTAGTGGTGCAAACACTTTCACTGTATGGTTAAAAACACTGAGGCATTTTTCAAAATATCTTCTTTCATGTTCCACAGAAGAAAAAGTCATACAGGTTTTGGAACGAAATGAGGGTGATTGACAGAACAGTCATTTTTGAGTGAACTGTCCCTTTAAAGGAATAGTTTACCAAAAAATGAAAAATGACGAAAATGTATTCGCCCTCAGACCATGTAGATGAGTTTGTTTCTTCATCAGAACAGATTTGGAGAAATTTACCAATGGATGTTCAGCAGTGAATGGGTGCCGTCAGAATGAGAGTCCTAACAGCTGATAAAAACATCACAATAATACACAAGTAATCCACACACAAATTTGTGTCTTCTGAAGTAAAAAGTTATGTGTTTGTAAGAAACAAATCCATCATTAAGGCATTTTAATTTTAAACCGGCTAAAATAATACGAGTCCATAATCCATAATAAGGCTTCCTCCAGTGAAAAAGTCCATCGCCTGTTGTCCTCTCACAACAAAATCCACCCACATATTTGCTTAGGACTATTTTGGACTGTTTTCACTTGTAAACTCTGCTTGATCTGTGCATATTTCTCTCCTGATTCAGACGAGACAACCTTTTCCACTGGACAAAGCAATATTATGTATAGAGGACTTGTATTTTCTGCCAGGTTTGAAGTTAAAAAAATGCTTTAATGATAGATTTATTTCTTACAAACAAGCAGCTTTTTGCTTCAAAAGACATTAACTGATGGACTGGAGGGGTGTGGATTATTGTGATGTTTTTATCAGCTGTTTGGACTCTCATTCTGACGGCACCCATTCACTGCAGAGCATCCATTGCTGAGCGAGTGATGGAATGCTACATTTCTCCAAATCTGTTCTGATGAAGAAACAAACTCATCTACATCTTGGACAGTCTGCGGGAGAGTAACTTTTCAGCAGTTTTTATTTTTATTTGTGGGTGAACTATTCCTTTAAGATGTCAGAATTCCATTTTAGAATGTTTGATGATTGGTTGAAAAATTAAATCAGGTTTACACCTTCTTAACTGACAACAACATCAACTTGATTCTATTCAAACAGGATGCTACTCGAAGGGCTCTTCCAAACAATAAAACAACTGAATCCCTTTTATATGACTGTTAGTGAAGTGTGCATATGATGGCCTCTTGAAGAACATAATTTTGCAGTTTATGGACGGTGAGTCCTCATGCAGGCCTTTGGATGGACAGAAATGACACACTCCAGCGTTAAAGTGGCCATCATCAGGAATGGACCCTCATGAACAGATTCTATTGTTCACTCTTGGTTTGTACAGAATAAAAAACACTCATGTGTAATTTAAAAATTCTGGTTGGGATGGTTCACTTCCTGTCCTTCAAAGCTGATCTTTGGAATTTGAATGTAACAGTGAATGTAATAAATTTTAAATATCAACAAAAGCAAAAATACAAATCTAATCAGGTAAAGAATTGCTTCATTCTACTATTGATTAAAAAACGTATAAAGGGATAAAAGGAAAAGAGAGGGAGGGGCAGAGTAAGGAGAGGCAAAGAAAGAAAGAAGGGTTAGTTGAATAATTGATATTTGCTGAGAGCGATATGAGTTTTCTTAATGTGCCTCACAGCATTAGCTAAGAGTGCGGCTGTTAGCGTCCAACACCACAGGGCCAAAAACAGACAGTCCCAAAAACACTTCAGCCGTGTGCTTAGTCACTCACACACACACACACACACACACACACACACACACACGACCCCTCCCTAACATATAAACTTGCCTTATACTTATGCATTAAATCTGTGATCTTAACGTGTATGAACAATCACCTCAGGAACATTTTACAGACAAATGGTGAAAAAGTGAGGGGAAAAATGCAAGACATATAATTACCTTACAGTGGAAGGTTGGAAAAGAGCTGAAAAAAGACTTTTAATAGTTTAAGAGATTAATCGTTTTATTCAGCGAGGGCACGTTAAATTGATCAAAAGTGACGGTAAATACATTTATATCACTACAAAAGATTTCTATTTCAAATAAATGATGTTCTTTTGAACTTTCTGTTCATCAATGAATCGTGAAAAAAAAAATGTATCACAGTTTCCACAAAAATATTAAAGTATTTTCAACATAATAAGAAATAATAATCAAAAAAATGTTTCTTGAGCAGCAAATCAGCCTATTAGAATGATTTCTGAAGGATCATGTGTAGCTTTAAAACCTTAATTGTGAGGAAATTTTAAAAAATCGTGAGGGAAAAAAACATAATACAATAAATTTAATCAAAATATATTATTTTATTTCAGCTAATTGCCAAAGCAACATTTCTCTCTTTTTTTTTTTTTTAACTTTATGTACTAAAATAACTAAAACTTAATTAAAATTGAATGAAAACTATATAGAAAAACTAAAAAAATAATAATTAAACACAACAAAATTACTAAAAACTTTAACTAAACTTAAAATGTAAACAGAAAATACAATAAAGAATAAAAAATATTTCAAAATTTTTAAATGTACAAAATTTTATCTTAATTATACTAAAATAACACTAACATACACCCAATGGTTATGTAGAATTATCATTACATTTACTTATTATTATAAACTATTCATAGAGTTTAGGACCATACCGTGCAGGAGTGTGTGTGTGTGTGTGTGTGTGTGTGTGTAATCTCTTTTGGTAAATGTGTTGATATTAAAGTTATGATGTACCCTGTGAAAATGTATAACTGGATCGCTGCATTGACCCAGCAGTGTGTGCCTGTGTGTGTGTGTGTATTGGCCTAAGGTTGCTCTCTCTGACTCATAATGAAGTCGAGCTGTCACACTCACAGATGCCTGAACATACGGACACACAATCTCTACTTCATCTTGAGGTTCATACACACACAGAAATACAGTTCATTATCTTCAGGTACACACACTCATGAATCAGTGAGCGGGTTCAAATAATGTGGGGGAAGAAACGCTCAAGGAATTTTTTTTAGTGCTCAGAGGATGCTCTATCATAGATCAGGACACCCTGTGTTTCATTTAAGTACTTTGTTTCAGATGTTTCTTTAGGAGAAATAAAAAAAAGACACAAATGAGACGTACAGCAAAAGCTATAAAATCAAAGTGTTTACAGTGGCTTAGATCATGTGATCTTGGATTAAATTGAGTGCAAAATGCTCAAAATCTGAGCACAGTTTGAGACATTTCTTCCTAAACTCCAGAGGAAATACATGCGAGATTAGCATCTTTTCTCAGATGCAACTCCTGAACTTCTTGTATCTAAACCTGTCTTGTATCTAAACATTCTTAAATCAAGATACATTTACTTGAGAAGCAAAATGACTTAAAATGTATCAAAATGATGCGAGTTTTTGATTAAAACATTATTTTCTGTCAAGACAAAATAAACTTCAATCAAAAGAAAAAAAAAGATTTTTTTCATCAAATTTTTTCAAATGTATACATTTTTAGAAAACAAGACTTAATATCTAAAATCATTTTCCTTTTCAATTAAATGTATCTTGATATCTTGAATTTGTAAAGCAAAACAAAAAAAAATACTAAGTAAGAAAATCATTTTTGCAATGACTGTGAATTAAATTTGGGTCTGTTCCTCACTCAAATATATATCAAATGACTTTGTAACATATTGAATAATATGTACAGGTCATATAATCGACTTTTATGATGATTTTTATGACATTTTTGAATAACACCACAAACTGCTATTGTTTGGAATGTCATGACAGAGAGTAATTGTAATTTTTGGATAAATTATTCCTCATAAACACCCTATATTTTGCTCATAACGGATGAAGGCTCTCTCTCTTTCACCAATAAGTTTTAAGTTTAGTATAATATAGCAATAGAATATAATACGTCTCTTTAGGAGTGTAGCTTTTAAGCCTTAAAGATCTCAAAAATGTATTTTAACTTGAAAGAAAAGTAGTTAGTAGATTGACATTCTCATGTGTACTAAAATAATTATTAATAAATAAATGAATAAATAAATAAATAAATAATAATAAATATGATACTGACATATTTAAAAAACTAAAAAAAATGACAAAAGACAAACAAAATTAACACAGTTAAAATGAAAATACGAAGAAGAAAAAAACAGCTAATAAAAAAAAATGATGTGACTACGGTGAGTCAATGACAGAAATGTCATTTTATTCCTCATAAATTGCTCATAACAGAGGCAGGTTTCTCTCTTTCACCTCTAACTCTTTCTCAGTCCCCCTCCTCTCTCTCTCTCTCTGTTTCTACAGATGGTTAGGCCCTACGGATCACGCTGTCACAGTTCATCTCCTCTCGTGTGTCTGACAGCACGCCTGATCCTCCAGGAAGGACTCAACCCCCTACAAACACACTGACATTTCTCAAAGGACCTGAGCTCATAAACACTCACAAACCATCACCCGCTCGCTCACTGATGTCATGACATTAAACCATCTATTTAATGTGCCCAAAACAAGGCTGCACTGCAAAAAAAACGCAAAGAATTCAAATGCATCAAAATGAGTATTTTAACTAGTTTTTAGTGGAAAAAATCCTATAAATGGTTCAGCATAAATCTAACATAATTGATGAACTTTGCAACACTGACAGGTACTGAACTAAAACAACACTGCACTGAATAATGACACGATATGTAGAGCTGCTGAAATTGAATTTGTTTCATAATTGATTAATTTTAAAATATTAACACTGTTATTTACTGTTTATTAATGTGAAGCTGCTTTAAAACCTTTTAAACTATATTTATACACTTTCTGTACTGTATAAATATAATGCAGTATATAAAAAAAGTCACTATAAAATCACATTTTGTGTGATATTTGTGACCCTGGACCACAAAACCAGTCATAAGGGTCAATTTCTCGAAATTGAGATTTATACATCATCTGAAAGCTTTGTTAGGATAGGACAATATTTGGCTGAGATACAACTATTTGAAAATCTGGAATCTGAGGGTGCAAAAAAATCTAAATATTGAGAAAATCGCCTTTAAAGTTGTCCAAATGAAGTTCTTAGCAATGCATATTACTAATCAAACATTAAGTTTTAATATATCTACAGTAGGAAATTGACAAAATATCTTCATGGAACATGATCTTTACTTAATATCCTAATGAATTTTGGCATAAAAGAAAAATCAATCATTTTGACCCATACAATGTATTGTTGGCTATTGCTACAAATATACCCCAGCGACTTAACACTGCTTTTGTGCTCCAGGGACACATTTTGTTTTTGAGTGTTAGTTATACTAAACTAAGTTTAAACAACACTGAATTGAATAATGACACTACTATCTTATGTAGTTACTTTGCAGCTGGAATTGAATTTGTTTCATAATTGATTAATTTTACAACATTATTTTCCTGTTTATTCATCTGCTTTGAAACGGTTTTCAACTATAACAAATATTTATGTTGTATAAATATAATGCACTATATAAATAAATGCCAATTGACTTAAACACATTTTGTCAGTGTAATAAAAATTAAATTGAATTCATATTTAATTGAAACTTTTAATAATTATTACTATTACACACTGAAAACCAGTCTTAATTTATTATGCAGTTTTGCTTCTCAAATACATGTATGCTTATTATGATCAGTAATTTTACAGGGAACATGACAAAAATAAAGATTAATGATCATTTTTTTAAGCTGAGACAATTGAATTTTTAATTCCAAACATTTCAAAGCTACCAAAATCAACATAAAGGCTAAATTTTAAATGCCAAATGCTAATACACGTGAGCTTCTATAAATAAAAATATTAAAACAATGATTTGACTTGTACTGTTCTTATTTGTAAGTCACTTTATAATTTTTACTCTACATTTTGAATGAATGTAAAAAGTACTTCATTACTATTTCATTAACATCATATCTGTTTCCTCAGAGACCAACCATGAACTTCTCGCAGAGATGTCTTTTTGAACTATTGCAGTCGTGAGTGAATTGTGTGGCTAGTTTGTGTTAAAGATATTAAATTATGCAGGTTGTGGAGAGAGACCACTGCATTACGCTGGAGATCCACAGACAGACCCGACCACAAAAACACTGATGAGGACCGTACTGAAACATCTCAGAGATATGGAGAAGTGGAGTCCTTTGTTTATTCAGAAAGCTTATTTTTTATCGCTGCTTTCAAGCTTTCTACGTCCAAACCACATATACAGTATGTTATGAATGATTGATGGTGTTCGGCCTTTATTTACCGATCCATCATGCACTGTTAGCAGTGCACATTAAAACTTGATTCTGCAGCTTCATGCTTTTCTAGAGAGACAAACTGGGTCAAACCGCGAATGCAGAGTGAGAGACTTAGAGACAGAAGTCCATAAGGTAAAGGGAAGTTTCTGATGGCCACATCAAATTCCACTCCAATACCCAACTGAAGAAATAGTGAAACATTTATTCACCTTTATGTCGATCCACACACACATATTTTTTATTGAGTAAACAATGACATTAGTGTTGAAATTTAAAATGGCACTGTATTTCTTGTTAACCTTGCAAGTTGTTAATATCTGTTTATTATTAATAACACTTTTTTTTTTTTTTTTTTTAATATGTATTTAATTTCCTTTTGAAGGAACTAATTTATTTTATATTTGTTTTATTTATTTTATATTTTTATATTTATTTTTATTTTATTTATTTTAATTCAAATACAGTTTTATTTTAATGGTTAAATCTTTTTTGCACTGCTTTAGACAACATTTCATTTAATCTAAATTAATCAATTAATTTCATTAAATTAAATTTAATTTCAGTTGTATTTTAATTCTTATGAAAACTTTTATGCACTGCTTTGAGGGATATTTAATTAATTTAATTTTAACTTATTTTATTTATGAATAAACTATCACATTAATGTCAAAATTATGTGTTGACACTTTTGCACTGCCTTGGGCAATATTTATTTTATTTAGTTTTTGAGTAAACTATCACATTAATATTTTAAGTTAACTAATTTAATTTAATTTAAATAGTTTTATTTAGTTACCAAACTGTTGCATTAGGATTTAATTTTTATTTTTATTTTTTTTTTATTAATTTAATTAATTGTTAGTAAAGCTTTTTGCATAGTTTTGGGCAATATTTAATTTTCATTTAAATATGGTTTCATTTTAATTGTTAAAATTATTTTGTTCAAAACTGTTTAGTACTGCTTAGGGCAATTTAATTAATTTAATTTAATTTTTTTAACTTTAATTTAATTTAATGTTTTATTTTAATTGTTAATAAAACTTCTTTGCACCACAATATTCATACTGCTTTGGCAATACAAATGTACAGGTCCTTGCTATGGCAATAAAACACACTAAATTGAAACTAAACTCAGACACAATTCCATAAAGTGCTGTGATAAGGCTGCTCAAGTTTCCATCAACAACTTTAAATTGCACTCCGGCCCAATTAAGCAAACTGTCCCAGTACAGCGAGACTGAAGAGTCTCGACTTCTCCTTAATGGACTGTACCGGGCCAGTTTGCTAATTTGGACCCACTTGAGCTTTTGCCAATAGCAGGGGAGGCAGGAGGGGCCTGTGCCTGATTGTACTGCCCCAAGGCATCCCTCCTAGAGAATATATATATCTGCCTCTCTCTCTTGTTCATCCATGTGTGTATGAGTGTGTGTGTGTGTGCATGCATCGCTCTCCCCTCATAAAACACCCGAACGCACATCACCGGCCGCCTCTGGAACGGAACATGACACAGACACGCAGCAGGTAAGTCAAACCGTTATCTGCGTATAAAGTTATTATGACGTAAGAGTTTAGAGTAGTTTAGAGCAGATTAAGCACTTTATGTGCAGTTAGTGTGATTGTGATGCAGAACTGAAGTCTTTCTGTGTTTGAACGTCTCGAATGCAGCGGTGTGCATCTGAGTTACTAAGATGAACTGCTGACAATCAAATGAAAAAGTCTAGATTCACTTTTTTGAAAAGAAGCTGTATGGGATGATATTATGTGACATTAAAATAATGCAGGATAAAATACGCAATCCATATGATGGATGATGCATACTAAATGTGTAAAATTAAAATTCACATGGTTTACGCGTGTTATAGAGCTTATAATATCTAAGGTTTTAAGTAAAAGGGTCAATTACACAATTTAGGAGTAGTTTGAGTGTTTGTTTTCAAGTTCAAAACGGTCCTAAAGTAGAATCATTTTGTGAGTTCTATGCACAAAACTAAAATCCCATATTTGTCATATTTTTGTTATAAGTGTTTGTGAACACATTAAACTACACTTGAAATACAAAGTAAAACTACAAAAGTAAACTTTAAGCAAAAACTGTTCTTGAGACAGGTTTTTCTTTTTTATTTGTTAGCATAAAACGGTCGGGCCACACTGTCAGATTAATATTGGGGCAAGTTGTCACATGGGTTTCAAATGCTGAAATGGCACTGAATTAAGTACAATATTTGTTATCTTTTTTACTGCCGTTTCATTGACTGTTTTGCATTTCATACTTGTCCTTCTGTTTAAATGTTGCTATAAAAATCTATTATAGGCTGTAGAATGATAAGTTCCATTGTGACAACTTACCCCATATAGTGTCCCGTCACAAAAGGTCAGCTTGTGTTTAACAAACTGTATCTTTTTCTATAGACAACAACAGCTTTTTATTGAAAAGTATGCATCTATGCAAAAATTATTTTAAAATATATCAAATATTTCCTTGAGTTTAAAGTGTGACATCTTGCTCCAGACTCTTTGAAAGGATGCTATACTTTAAGACATAAAATACAAAATAAGCTTTATTATATTGCTAATAAACATGAAATTGGCTTTTAAAAATATAACAAAATTTCTAAAGTAATGCCTTGTTGTTTATAACTAATTTTAATGATTAAATTACATTTATTATTATTATTGTTACATTTAAATTAATAATTAACAATAAAATAACAATTAAAATGTATTTTTTAATCAATTAGATTAGAGTGACATTTGCACATTAGACACTGTCATTTAACATTTTTATTAAATGTTGACTATTTTTTTTTTTAATAAAATATGACAGTCAAAGCCGAAATTAATTTTAGATATTGTTTATTTTCTAGATCCTTCACCAAGAGTTAAATTGAGAAAAAATCATGCATCACCATCCAACTCATTCTGCTGAACTACTGTGGAGGTACGACACACACACACACACACACACACACACAGTCCACACAAAATTACAACACCTTCACACAAAAGAACAATGATATAATTTCAAATAAGAGTTGCCTAAAACTTTAAAATGCATTACATGCCAATATATCTTAGACAGACCATTTGCTTTCCAATCAATCATCTGTTTTGTTCGCTGCTGTTGCCCTGTGTTTGTGTGTGTGATCAGTTCTTGGATTTGTCGCAGCATGTTGATGCTTTTAGCAAGCATCCCTATTTAAGCGAGACAATACATATTTAACACACAACGATCAGAGTGTTCATGCGAGTGTCATCGACCGGCGTCCGACCGAACCCCGAGGGCCTTAAAACTGACACACCACAAAGAATGTCCCGCAGTGAGAACAACTCTAAAATAATTTTATTGATTAATGCTAACAGCAGCGTTTGATGTCCAGTTAAAACCAGAGAACGGGTCGAGGAGGGGGACGTAACCGCAATATGACCGAACGAACACACACACACACACACACACACAACGTTCCTGTGAATTATCTATAACATGCAAAACACTGGAGGATTTGCAGAGAGACAGATTGCGGCAGATGGTTGCAGATGTGATTTCATTCTTTCTTTGAGTGCTGTAATAGATGAAAGTTTGGTGAAATTCATAGCCACTCGTCTTCTTTAAACCGACATGACTCGGGGCTCTCATTGTCTCAACACCCCGAGATACGAGCACCAAAACTCATGCCTCACAGCGGGACATTTCATCCTCCCCTTCATTTCCTGCCTGTAATCTGGTCTATTTCTTCATTTTCTTCTCTTTTTTTGTTCTTTCTTTCCACCCAAAGCAAAATGCCAGGAGCAAATAATAAATAATCAAGAATAAAGAGTATTTTTATCATAACAGAGAGGCATTTGAGTGATATCTTAGTCTCTTGTGCTTCTCATTTAATTATGCCATAATTTAATCGCTTTCACTGAGCCCTGTTCTTAATGCTTTTATTAATAATAAAAAATGATTAGTTAAATTACATCAACTTACAGTTTATGATGAAATGTTGATGAATTAAATAGTTTTGAATTGTACAATAGTTTTGTTTAAATTCTTTTCTATTAAAACAGAAGTGTGAGAAGAAAAAAAGTATTTAAATAGAATTCTAAGTTAGAATTTGATATAATCTTTGCTCATGATAGGGTGTTAACAGACTTATGATTGCTAACTGTTAATATTTAAAATATTTAAAAACTTATATAAAAATATTTGAAAAATAAATAAAATGTAAAATGTTTTTTACGTATTGATTTACTGCAAAGTATAAATTATTTTTTCATTAAGGAACATCTGTCAATAAAATAAATATCTGTCAGAGCAACAAAAAAATTTTTTTTTAATGATTAAAAAATAATTTTTAAATAAAGGTGATTATTTTTGTTGCGCTATAAAAGCTAATGTTAAAATAAGCAGGAAAAAATGGTCAAATATAAATATAATACAATAAAACAAAAATATATAAAACTTAATTAGTACAATTACATTTATATAACAAACTTGAAAATCAATTCTGTTCATCCTACAGAGTTTTTAACTTGTTTATTAGAGGCCTTAATGCATGCTTCTATGTAATAATTTTGCATTAAAATTGCACTAACAAAACATAAATTGTGAAAAGTGCAATAAAATAAAATAAAAATCACTTGACTTAATAGTAAAACATTATATTATATAAAGCAAATCTCTAAAATAGTAATTCAGCCATGCATTTGAATTAAAAAAAAAAAGAAAAACAAAGAATTAGGTTTATTCTTATTTGATTCATTGACATGTAGGATAAAAGTCATTCTTTCTTTGATTGTAGAAGACAAAGAAAGTGAGAAACACACACAGAGCCTGTGAAAGAAGCAGAGGAATGATGAGACACAGTGTAATGTATGAGAGAGACAGATGACGGTCATGGACAGACTGATAGAGCGGGTAAAAAAGCAGTCAATCTGCCTTGACCCACATTCCTCCGCTAACGATGCCCCGCGGGCATGATGCCAATCTCTCATTAACACACATACACGCGGGCAGCCTCGCGTCCCTCTGCCCTTTGTCAGGATGTGCCTACAGCTGACCTTCAGGGTCCTGCTGTAAATACTACAGTGAGCATGAGAGCCGCGCACAGGTGCAGCCGCCTCCAGAAACACACACACACCTCGCCGCTGCAACGCTGGACGTAATGAAAGGTGGCAGATAGAGGACTTTCGGCACTTCTGAGAAAACCACAACGTCTCTCATCATCTCTTCCCTTTGCTAAAGTCTATGTGAAATCCAAACTGACTCGATTTACTTTCTTACGACACATTACAGGTCTTATTACGAACAATTCATCAGTGCATGTTTGCAATTTTCTATCAAAATGATGTAAAATAACTAAATTGACTTTTTATTAAGTCATCAAGCCTTCTCATTTTTACAGCCACCTGACACTTTTTACCATCCAATCAATTTCTAATTAATACATTTACATCCTAATTAATACATTGTTCTACATTTATCGTCAATAAATGTCCAATTTCACATTACGAAATTAAAATGGGTTGCAAACATGAGTTCCACATTGACGTTACCTGGCAAGCTTTTCTGACCATTAAAATTTAAATATTTATTATGACAAATAAATATATTTCTAAATATTTTATATTCATAAATGAATATTACACTAAAAACTCATTCCTTTTTTACTGTTATTTTTAATATTTTAAATTCTTAAATGTCATTTAAAATTAAATTATTACAATAATATTTTGTTTACCTGTAATAATACTGTAAATCATTAAATACGATCATTTTAAATATTATTAAAGTAATAATATTTTTTAAATAATATTAATTAATTACATTTAAAACAATGTCCAAATGTGTCCAAATTTGAATATTTTTAACCTTTTGTAGTAGAAGCCTGACTTTTAACTTTTTCTAATTTTTACAATTTAAAATATTATTACATTAATAAAATAATAATATTTTGTTTACATGTAATGATATTCTAAATTATTAAATACAATCTTTTAAAATATTATTAAATTATTAAAATAATATAATTGTTTAATAATTACTTGACTTATTAAATTATTTAAAATATTATTAAATAGTTAAAATAATATTTGATAAAATTCAAAATTTAATAATAATAATAATAAGTAAAAAATATATTATATATATATTACAATTTTAAATATTTTAAATGATTAAAGAAATATTATTTTATAATCAAAGATATAATCATATTTTCTTGATTTTCTCAACAGCTGAAATCTGATGGCTGCGTTCCCACGTGATCCCAGTCCAGACCAAATACAAGTTTACAAGTTTACACACACAATTCATCCTACAAACACACACTCAATGCAAACCTGTCCTCAAACACACACATAACCATAAGCATACAAGCTCCTCAGAAATCCAGCTTTGAGAGAAACACGTTTTGCGACTGTTTTCATATCGCACCATGTCGAAGGACGACTGTAAGGTGGGCTTCAAACACAAGGAACGCAAGCCCAAAAAGCCGCACTACATCCCGAGGCCTTGGGGCAAACCCTACAACTACAAATGCTTCCAGTGTCCGTTCACCTGCATGGAGAAATCACACCTGTACAACCACATGAAGTACAGCCTGTGCAAGAACTCCCTGTCGCTGCTCATCGAGTCCGACTGGCCTTATAAAAAAGAGCAGCTCCGGCTCCAGCAGGGAGGCGTTCGCTCACGTAGCCCGACTAAAGGCCACTCAGAGCGGGTCGCGATGTCAGACGAGCCCTCGCATTCGGCGGCGAGTCTGGAGGAGGGTGAGAAAGGAGAATCTGAAAGAGAAGCAGAGAAAGACGAAGAAGTGGTGGAGACAAACTCATCGACGGCTATGAATCCTGAATCTATGGATTCGAGAGGAAGCAAGCGATCAAAGCAAGAAGCCGACCTCGTGATGGCCGACGTGTTCTCACTCGAGGAGCAACTTTTGCGAGCACGTTCGGTCGAAGTGGAGTCAAAACTCAGACACTATAGATTGTCCAAAACGTGTCTGTCTGGACCGGCTGCTTTGCTTTCAGAGCAATGGCGCATCTTAAGCAACCAGACGTCTGGTGCGAAGCCCAAATCAGATCCGGTGGCGTCTTCTCTGCCTTGTCATCCTCCAACGGCGTCAACGGGTCAAATCGAATGCCCAGAAACACCGGGTTTCAATCTGTCTTTGCTCGGCGTTGGATATCCGTTGGCTCCCGGACTCCTTTCGTATCTAAATCCAGCACTTAGCTTACCTGCGAGTACGGCGAACACAAGCGCACCGCTGCCGTTCCTGGCATCAACCCATGCACAAAGACACTCAGAGTGTCCTTTACTTCCTCCTCACCTGTATTACCCTTTCCTGTGCGAGCACACTTTCGGAGCCACGCCTTCCTCGACGTCCTCAGAGACTGGAAAGCTCATTAAACCGCCAACCGTAAGCCTGCCGGCCCCTTCGTACCCTCCCAAACTCAACCTGTGGAAGGTCCCGGCCCTGCAGCCCACATCCTCACCCGCAGCCTGGCCATCGCCCTCCTGTTCCTCCCCAGAACCGAGCCATGGCGTAAAGGAGAGGATACGGTCCAGGGAAGGGAAGAGCAGCTGGCAGCAGGACGCCTCCTTCATCAGAGAGCAAAGTCTGAAGAGGACAGCGATGTCCTTGGACTCCCATAGTGCACCAGGAGAGAAGAAACCAGCTCTTGAGTTTGCCCTCGACTCTTTGAAAAATGCTCACAAATCTACGTCCATCACCTCCCTGATGTCCAGCAGGCTGCCAATACACAACAGGTAAGATGACAGGACCTGTTGTATTATAAATATACATATATATTAAATAAATAAATAATAAGTATAATATATTTGTATTAATAAAAATGAATATATTTATTATTACTACTAATAATAAAAATTATAATAACATAACCCTATA
>NW_015552655.1:1403961-1408275 GCF_001515605.1 Sinocyclocheilus anshuiensis
TGTTTATTCCAAATGCTATTATTATTAATATAATATAATATAATATAATATATAAAATACACACACACTCTATTAAAATTAAATTTAGGTATATTAAAATTTTAAATTAATATGTTGAATATATATATATTTTTTTTTATTATTATTATTATTAAATGAATTATTTCTTAATGAATACATAACCTACTTTTTGTCTTTTATTTTTATAAGACTGTCAGATGTCACATTTTAAAACGCAATAAACTATCTGAAAGTGTGTTTCAATGATTTTACCTTTATTGTGGACGCAACTTCACGTTTAGCCTAAGTACACCAATGTTGAAAAGCACTGTAAAGCATGATCTCTTGTGCTTGTTGCTTTATGAGAGAAAATAAGATTATAAGGAGTATTTTAAGATATCCAGAAACAGACATACCAGATACATTGTATCTATATATAAATATACACAAAAGATGCATTATATATCTGGGATGTCTTGCTTGAGTGTTCTCGCTCTCTATGTACTACACGCTCAGTCAGGATGGAGTTGATGGATGGTATTTAGATACAATTAAACGGTGTTTTCACAGCCCCTGCAGTGACGTCTCGTCCCCGCCGCATATGTCTGAGCAGCTGGAGGCGAGACAGAGAGGAATGGAGAGAGAAGCGGACCCAGCAGCTGTGCTCCTGCAGGACTTCAGCACGTTACTGCAGGAGTACCAGAACACAGAGCAGCGTGCAGCATCTCTGCCGGAGCAGTGCCACCTGTGGGCGCACCTGGGAAAGATCCGGTCGGAGCTGTCGCACATTCAACAGGCGCTGGAGCGCACAACTCGCTCCAACGAAGGGCCGCTCGATCTATCCATCAAAAAAGACACTGTGGGAATCACGAACGTCGCTGGAGACGTTCTAGGAGAAACAAAAGACACAGGAGATGAAATCTGCTCCGAGACGGAAGACGAGGAGGAAGAGGAGGATGATAAATACGGCGGAGATGCGCTGGAGCGAGGAAGCGGTGTTAAAGAAAGGCAGAAGTGCTCTCTGGATGCGCTGATGAAACTCAATCCATCCCAGCTGCCTGTGGTGAAGACAGAGGTGCTGTCTGACGGCGGGCTGGCGATTCGGCCCGGGACGGCTGAAGCTCTGTGGCACAGCAGAACCACGAAGTGTGAAGCCGACTCAAGTGTCCTTCTCTGCTCCAAAACACCCAACAGACCGTCGTCCATTCAACATCTGGACACGCTTTGTCCGACCAGCCCGTTAACAACCACCGACACACTGGTGTAGCGAACATGAACAAGAAAAATAAACAAGAACTTACATCATTTACATTGCAAGATAAATGTTTGGAGTGGACACACTTGACTAAATGTATGCTTCTTTTTTTTTTTAAAGAAATTAATACTTTTACTCAGCATCAAATTTATCAAAAATTACATTAAAGACATTTATAAGGCTGCAAAAGATTCAGTTTCAAATAACTGCTATTTCTTTTTAACTTTCTATGCATAAACGAATCCTGAAAAATAAAATGTATCACAGTTTCTGCAAAAACAAACAAAAAAAATGTTTGAAATGTTTATTGAACAGCAAATCAGTATATTAGAATGATTTCTGAAGGACCACGTGACACTAAAGACTGGAGTAATGATGCTGAAAATTCAGCTTTAAATCACGGGAATAAATTACATTTTAAAATATATTATAATAGAAACCAGTTATTTAAAATAGCAATAATATTTTGCTGTTTTTACTGTATTTTTGATCAAATAAATTTGAACCTTTGGTGAGCAGAAGAGACTTTAAAAAAAAACAAAACCCAGAGCAACACTATATAAAACACTATATGATTTACAAAATAAACTGTGAAAAGACGATACAGATATGAAGAATCAAGCACAGATCTAAACCAAGCAGCTTATGCCAAAAATAACTGATGGAGGAAAATATGAAGGACAAAATACATGCACTGACTTAATGATCAAAATCATTTAATGAATTATGGTTAGTTGAATTAAAATCCATGTACAGAATGAGTCCCATTACAGGACGAAAATCAAACCCTGGTTTAAAAGAAAAGGGTTAAGGAACTACAACTGTATTTATTTAATATATTTGTTTGTAACACATGGAGTTTTCTGACATATGTCACATATTTTATTTATTTTGCATTTATTCATGCACTCAGTTCCACCATAAGTTTGTTTTAAGACTTCTTGTCTTCTGTAAATAATCAACATTCAAACAAGATGCACATAAGATGATTGTTTCACACAAAAAACTGAAGGAAGATACTGCTAATCTCACATTACTGTTTCATCAGTGTGAATTTTGTGTTCATTTAAGATGCATAAAAAATCCTGCAATAAAATGATCAAATTATTTTAGTGCTTGTGTGAATATCTTTGCTTCTGCATTGCAAGACAGTGGTGAAAAAAATATTTAGGTGAAGTGTAGTTTACAGTATGACTGCATAATAAATACAACCGGACAGATTGTGTGAAAGAGGTTAATGTTTCAGTTAGGAGGGCTGTAGGGTAAAGCGGTTTGCTCTAATACATAGTGATACGGTGCTTACAGGTGTACAGTATCGTTCCTGACGTGTTGCTCTGCTGTGATAAAGGTGAACTGTGACCGTGAGCTGTACCTGAGAAGAAGCTCCTCCACACTGAAAGGTCAAAGCTGCAGGGACGAGACGGTCGACGGGCCCCAGACAGAAAACCTGAACGGAGACACACCCCGAACCTCGCCCGCTTTCTTACACATGCATCTGAAAGGTCACCTGCCACAAACACAGGTGTCAGAATGCAGCTGGTCACCACAGACTGTCAGAGAATATATATAAACATACACATTTAATCACATTTAAGCAAATGTAAAATAACTAAACTGATTGACATTTGCCAAAATAAATGGTTAGACACATTTAACATTTCTGATAAGAAACACAAACACTGAATGGAAGAATAATATGTAACTTAATAGTGACAGGTTTAAAAACATATATTTACGAAATATCAAAAACACTAATAAATCTTACAATCTACTTACATTGTGTTCAGAGTTTTCATTGCGGGATTAAATTAATAAAACAAACCTAATTAGAATATTTTGCTAAATATGTTCTATTGTGTAAAAACATGAATACATTTCTTCAATAACAAGTGTTCACCGATTTAATAAAATGATTAGAGACCATATTAATATAACTTGGTAACTAGATGTGACATCATCATCTTCATTAAGTTAAATGAAATAGGCTAATGCAGACAAAATAAATAAATATATACACACACAGGCCTATAGCCTACATATATAAACGACTTTGTTGATTTCGATCAGAAAATATTTTTAACAGTAAACATGTACAATACATGGGACAAGAATATTTCAACAGGCTTGTTTAACAAACTCTGGAATATTTTCATGTTTCATTATTTAGTAATAGCCCTGGATAATAACAATTTGTCTTCACAGCCTTCATTTGTGAGGTAAATATCAAGCATCAATAATCTTCCCTGACTGAACGACTCTTGTGGGGAATCTGTGAGGCTCAATCGCGACCTCTAGTGGACATGAAGTGAAGTGGTCCAGCATTAGCACAAACTCAAATAAACGGTCATGTTTTTAGATGTATTTTCACATATGAAACGGCTTATTGTACAGATACAACAGGATATATAACTTTAAACATGTACAAACGTCTCTGCGTAACTGGACGCGCATCTACATTTCTAAAACTTACCAAGTTTCCCAAAAACATCAATCGCGTTACCTAAAATGAAATTAAAGCCACAATCTGGAGCCACAAGAGGTGAAAACCATTAGACGCACATTTCTGACGCAGAATTTTACGCATTGTCTTCTTTGAGCGCCTTCAGCGAGCTTGTTATTCCATCGCAGTGCAGTAGGAGGCGCTGCAGATATTTTCCTGGCGCAGCTCTCGTTTCCGGTGGACTTTTTAAAGAGAACACACACGTCGCACTCGCTTTCTCAATAGTTCACTTAAAGGGGTCATATGATGCGATTTCAATTTGTCCTTTCTCTTTGGAGTGTTACAAGCTCTTGGTGCATAAAGAAGATCTGTAAAGTTGCAAAGACTAAAGTCTCAAATCCAAAGAGATATTCTTTATAAAAGTTAAGACTTGTCCACGCCCTCCTAAAACGGCTCGTTTAAACACGCCCCCACATATCTACCTCACTATGTGGGAAGATGTGCATAACCCTGCCCAAATGTTCACGCAAAGAAAGGCGGCGCAACTTTCTCACATTCTCGCTGTAGTATTGTTGTTGCCGCCGCCATGTCATGAAGGCGCTGTGTGTTTCATTGTGAA
>NW_015552655.1:1408636-1417963 GCF_001515605.1 Sinocyclocheilus anshuiensis
GCCAATCACAACGCACTGGATAGCTGGCCAATCAGAGCACACCTCACTTTTCAGACCGATGAGCTTTGTAAAATACGCCACGTTTCAGAAAGGCAGGGCATAGAGGAACAACAATAATGTACATTATGTGGAAAATAAAGTGGGGTTTTTTTACCTTAAACCACAAACACATTGCATTACACCAAATACACAAAGTAATGTTCTTTTTAGCAACATCATATGACCCCTTTAATTCTTCGATATAACAAGCTCTTCATTGACAGTGTTGTCACAATGGTGCACAGTACAGTTGATTAAAACTATTTTTTACTTGCAAATTGTTGGTCGTTATTTTTTTTGTTTATATACAGTATATGGTTGTGATGGAAATAGCATTACAACCAAGAGATAACATGAGTGATGTAAATCGCTTACACACAATAAATCACTGTCTTTGGATAAAAATGGTCTAATTTTCACAGACGCACACACATACCACATATACACACAAAACACAGAAACAACTTTCAAAAATATGAGCAGACACTGCAGTTGTAATGTGGAGAGCTTTTACTGGTTACTTTTGTGAATTATTAGCATACTTGTTAGCCCTTACAGCTTTGTAAATCATTAAAACAGATAAATGGGTTATAGAAATTGACAACTGTGTGGATGAGGCAGTATGAGATGTTACACCTGATCAGAATCAGTTATCTTGCACCACCACCACATTTCCATTAATCTCATATTTGATGGTGTTCCAGTTGAACACGTTTCCCTTCGGCACATACGGTTCCTGGTTTGAATAAACTGCCCTAATCTGACTGCCAGAGAGAACATGATCCCACATTTGCACATCTGTAATTTCTCCTACAAAACTCTGCTCTGCATCAAAGGCACCCAGATATTTATCAGCATCTTGGCCGAGCAGGACGGTGCCACCTGGACGGATTGAGAGACCTTTTCTATAGATCTGGAACACACTGCGATGTCCATCCACCCAGAAGGCAGTGAGACCAGTCGCAGAGTTCCAGGTGACACACAGGTGAGTCTGGAAGGTGGAGAGAGGAGGCAGGTGGAAAAAAGCTTCATCGCCATTAGACTGAATAATCAAGCCCAGACAACCATCTTTACGTCTCCACACGTTGAGTTCATCAACCTCATGTGTGCGGTAAGTGAACAGAATAATCTCCCTCTCGTCCTGGAGCTCCGTCGAGACACGCATGCAGAGTGTGAACGCTGAAAGATTCAGTGGCTTTTCAGGAGTGAGTTTAACAAAGCTGGTGCGAGTCTTGGTTGGAAACAGAAGCACTTTACCACTGAGACCCACTGAAAGACAAAACCAGAATAAACTGTAAAAAAAAAAATCCCACTCATAATAATCCACGTGATCAATAATTGAAAAATGTGGTACCTTCAGTAGCCGCTGGTGTCAGAAAGAGCAGACAGAAAAATGAAGCCACTGGCATCAACATCATGCTTCAGGTCTGAAGAATAAAATGATTGCTCTTTGTATAAAAAAAAAAATAAAAAAAATAATAGTTTGTCTGCAAGAAGGACTGTATTTAAATAATGGAGTATATCCTCTGACTGGTAAAAATGCAAAAACATTACTTAAAAACATTACTAGTTTAAAAGAAATTCTTCACTGCCTCATTGTTAATGTAAATCACATTTTATAAGTGTCAAAGTAAAACATTTTTAAAAGACAACACACAGACGAGGCTTAGTCCCAGACTAAAATGCATGTTTGAGCTTTTCTAACTGAAAACAACTCCTACTGACAACTCTTAAAATATGTCAATGCCATTCATTTGTATCAAGATAATTTAAAAAAGCACATTTAAAAAAAAATTACTTAAATGGCCTAATTTAACTAGGGCCTAATTCTGCCAGTGAAACCAGGCCAAAAACACAATGTTAATACTTACAATGTTTAGTAGATCTTATATGAGAGAAGAGCTATTAGATTAGGGGTAGGGGTTCCTTCTTCTTCTGTTGTATATTGGTGGTTGGCAGACTAGCTCATTAGTGCATTACTGGAGTGTGGAGCGTTAATGCTTAAGTGAAAATAAAACTTAATAATAAATACTCAACTCAGTTTCAATTTTGGAGTGCCATACCGCTGCAGAGTTTAGCTTCAGCCTTAATTAAACACACCTGATCCAGCTAATCAAGTCCTTGAATCAATGGGCCTGAATCAGAACACCTGGTCACTTAATATGTTTTTATCTGATTTGTTAATGACATGCTGAACTTCATAAAAAACAGTTTTCAACTTCATTCACATACTATAGAGAAACCATATGGAGCATGTGAGCTAATATTTATATACTATAAAGCCTAAACCACACTGCACGATTATCGGCTGTCCCAGACGAAAGATTGGCATCGTTACACACTCGTGGTGATTTCTGTGATCGTGGCATCCTAATGTCCTTACAGTGAGAGAGAGGTTCAAAGACGGCTGTTGTCACGGTCTTGTGACCAAAGAAGATAGAATACGATCATTTCCTGACAGTGTCAAAAATACAGCATGATCATCGGCGATCGCACAGTGTGTTTGCTCCTACGAGCCACATTTACTGACCAGCCAATAAAAATGCGACATGAAATCAACGCGACATGGCGCTAAAACATAAAACTGCTTACCTTAAGCTCTTATGCCTGCCTCTTTCGCCGCTTCTACTTTTTTCAGCACACATAAAAACTACGACTGCTCAAGTGTGATTATCATGCTATTTTTGTTTACCACTGATGATGTTAAATTCTTCTATAGTAATGTGCGACGTATCGTACGAGTCAATAGTGTCATCATCGTACAGTCTACACCCACGTCAAAGCCACTAGAAGCTTAGTATGACAATCTCTGCACATGTCGTAGCCAAGTTTATCAGATCCATGTCACACAGTGTGACATGCAATGATCTTATTGGATTGCTAAAATCATGCAGTGTGTCTCGGGCTTAAAATAACACCACAGGACTCTTTCACCCAAAACTGAAAATGGACTCATCCTGCAGGCCATCCATGTAGTTGAGTTTGTTTCTTCACCAGGACAGATTTGGAGAAATGTAGCATTACATCACTTGCTCACCAATAGATCCTCTGCAGTGAATGGGTGAAAAGTTCAATTCAATTCAAATCCAGCTGTTGCACTTTACAGTGTGGGTTTGGGACAAGTGAAAAGCATTAAAATCTATATTGTGAATAAAATGACTTTTTTCCAATGAGTTTTAATGAGGAAAAAGCCTGGGACATGCAGTATAAGTTAAAGATCCCTCAGGTGTTGTTACTCTTGTTGATACCAAAACGTATATATGCTAGTCAATCCAATCATTCAGGGCTGCGTTTCCCAAAAGCATCGTTTGCTTAAGTACATCGTAGACCCATTGAAACCAGTGGAGCTGTGATCAACTTAGGCTTATGATGCTTTTGGGAAACGCAGCCCCGGATGTCTTCAAAAACATCTAAAGGACTCCAGACATCTCATTTTTCACTTAAACTGTCTTCACATCAGACAGACAAAGAGCAAATACAGTTTATGTCAGAGTAGCAAATCTCAAAAACCATCAGGCAAGCTAAACCAATCCATAACTCCCTATTCCTAATTCCTCACAGACTTGAGGAAAGAGCAGCTTTCTGGATTCACATTTCACATTACAAAGCAGCTTAACAGATGCCAGTTCTAAAATCACATCTCTACAGATCACATTAAGATTCTGTGCACAAAACAATTATCATGTGTGTGTCCAGTTCAGCACACCAGGATTAAGACTCTGATCCCATAAGCAAACACACACACATAAATATAGACACTCACTATTATACAGATCTGCACAGCTGTGATGTTCAATTCCCAACAAGTCCCCCAAAACAACAACGCATCAACATCCAGCATCCAGATCTAAAGTATCTGCAGTAAAGTAGACCTTTACAACACTTATATCTCTTTTTGGACTAAGCAATCTTAAAGGTGACATGAAAATCTGACTTTTCCAGGTTTTAAGTGCTATAATCAGGTCCCCGGTGCATCTACCAACCAAGGAAATGTGAAAAACTATTATTAATTAACCCAGTAACTTTGTTTTGGTAAGCCTTTTTCTGCAAGCATCTGAGAAAACGAGCGTGTCTGATTTCGCTCCCTTGGTGACGTGGCAAAGGGATCTCATAATAATATTACCGCCTCTTAATCTGTAAATTTAAACCACGGCGCCATTATTGTGTTTTCGCAAGCGACAACGGTGTGCCAGTTCTAATGCCATGGCGAAAGTTTGAGCAAAACATGCTAACTGTTCCTCATATGGTTTAAAAACGCATGATTTCAGCGCGATAAACATGATAATCAGAACCAAAACCGATGTTTTTAGCAGGTCCGAGCTGTAATGGCACAGCTCTATTCTGGAAAAGGGGGCGGGGAGCAGCAGCTCATTTGCATTTAAAGAGACAGGCCCGAAAACCTGCGTGTTTCTGCTTCCACTCAAAATAGGCATTTTCAAAATGATATAATAAATTATCTGTGGAGTATTTTGAGCTGAAACTTCACAGACACATTCTGGGGACACCAGAGACTTATATTACATATTGTAAAAAGTGGCATACTATGTCTCCTTTAATACTTGTGCCATGGTCAGATCTTGTTCAGGTATTCGACACATGCATGCAGCGCTGTTGCGGTTGACTAAAAATACAAATCTTAAAAAAATATTGTCAGTAATTAAAGTAAAATATAATAAAATAAAACATATTAAATATAAATTGGAAATGGTGTCTTAGAAACTAACTGAAATAAGTCCTTATAAGTAAATAATAAGTAAATTACTAAAATTACTAAAACTAAAAATAATAAAAAATAAAATAAAGCTATTTACACAAAAAAATTGGGCAGAAACAATTTTCACTCAGAAATTGCTAGTAAATTTCACAATTAATTACAAAGAAACGGCAAATCACACATTGAATAAACATGAAATTATAAAGTATAAAGGCTGAAACAGTATTTTCTTCTCAATTGTACTCCAAAAATCATTATTTACCACTTCAAAAAATATTTTTTTAAAGTCTAGAAACATTTAAAAAAAGAATAAAATATAACAAAATTTCTGAAACTTAAACTAAAATTAACTTAACAGTTAACTAAAATTAAATATTTAATTTGTTCATTTGGGCTAACTGAGAAAAAATACAAATAAAAGCTCATTCTCAATATATAAACATTATATAAAAATACTAAAATAACACTGCCAAAAAAAGTCATGAACATAAATGTTAAAGTAAATGCTAAGCACATTTGCTATTTATTATATGAACTATCCTTTGACTTCTATTATTTTTATACTGAACTAATAATATTTCTATTCTCTAAATCAAACTCATTTTCCACATTTTAAGCCATTTTGAAACATTTTTTAAAGCCATTTTCCATTTAAGCATTATTGGCTGCACTGAAAGCAGCTGATTTTAGATTTTTCACGTACTTGTGGACACATTCTAGATTTTAATTAAGACATTATTTGGGCCATTTTTAGGTCTTTTAACTAGCGAGGACTACATTTGGCCCTCACAATGAAAGCAAAACAAACTCACACACTCGTGTTTAACTAAATGAGGACACAACATAGACTTGTATTATTTTCAAATAAACTCAATTCCTAACCCAACAAGAAAACTTTTGCAATTAAAATGACTTTTTTCCAGTTGAGCACATCCCCAAAGTGCTCAAATCTGGGCCCCAAAGTATTGCTAAGCAAAAGCACGCACAATAACCTCCCCAACCCTGCCACATTCATACTTTTGAACTTTTGCACACAGACTGTTTCCTTGAAAACTGGAGGAAGGAAAGAGAGAAGTTGGCACAGTTTCAGGTAATCCTGCTGATCTGAACAAGAGGTGCCACTTCACTGAGCAGGACACACAAAAGTCCCACAATCACACTGTGTTTGCGCTTTGGCAGCCTGACAGAACGTGACGAATGCTTCATTCACTGACACTCATTCAAAGTGTTTCATCAAATCAAAGTGTTAATTCACTGTAGGGCGGCGTGTTAGCGTGCATCAGACATGCGCATTCAGGCAAGAGTTTATCCTTCCTGTACTAGCGAGGGGTCACTCCTGCCCTCAGCTGCGGGGTCAAAGGTCACACACACCCTCTAATTAATGTTTCCTGTTTAAGGAGGTGTATAAAAACTCCCTGCCCTGGGGAGACGCTTTCAGTCACACCGCTCAAGCATTCACACTGCATTATTAGTGAAGCTTGCTAAGACAAGCAGCCCTTTTATTAGTGATTTATTATCATATTTAGGGTTAGTGATTTGGACAAACCCTAGACCCTGATGATTACATTTTGTGTGAAAATGCCTTCAGCTAATCATTATTTCTGGTGGTCAAAAATGATAAAGTAACATACATAATGATAGAAAATGTTTCCCAAATTTTTTTGAGTGAAAAACAACAGTCATTTTTTTTACAATGGAGAAAAAAAAATACATATAAAGAAAGAAATAAAAGAAATGAATGCACAAAAATCTATAAAAATTATGAAAGCTTGTTTCTGCAATGGGATTAAAAACTGAATTGCAACTTTTTATCTCACAATTTGGACATTCTCAGAATTCTAAGAATTGCAAAACAAACTCTGAATTATGAGATAAGTTATATAATCATCTCACAATTCTTGACTTTTTTCTTTAAATTGCAATTTGCAATTCTGCAGAAGAAGAGTTCAAATTGTTAGATATAACCTTGGAATTGTGAGAAAAAAGTCAGAATTTTGAAAAATATAATGTTACTTTTTTTATTCTGTGGTGGAAACAAAAAACAGAACTGCAACTCCACTTTTGCTCAAACACATGCATGCAATCATATCATTACAACTTTATTAGAATTAAAACACACTGTGCACGTATAATTACACACACTCATAAACACACCCATGAACACAAAGATGGTGGGATTCATTCACTATAATGAGTGAAGGGAATTCCCTCTAAAACATGAGCCCACCTCCAACACACACACACAGAGAGAGAGAGCGCTGAAATTAAATGATACGCTCTTAAACTCAAAGGTTCCAATTAGAACCAACGATGTTTCAAAGCCATGTGCCACTTTTGCCAGTTCTCAAGAAAACCATCTACTATTAGTGCCTTAAAGAAGCCAGATACCACTGATCTGAAGAACCTGAGTAATGAAACATCAAGAACTAAAGACACTTGTGTGACAAATAACCAGCAGATGCAACAAACCCCTTAAGTTAATAAGACCCTTAGTCATATCACCCAATTACACTGGCGTTTCTTAAGGGGTTTGATGCAACAGCGCTCGGATAATTAAGAAGAACACTTCAAATAATTAGGAAAAACTCCATTTCTAAAGCTGAACCTTGAGAACCAATAAGAAAGTACACAGCAAATTTCTTAGAAAGAAAACTTTTCTTAAAAAAGTGACGTTTTAAAGTTAAAATAAATAAATAAAGATAAATAAGTAGTTGACAATATGCATGCATTTTTATTTCATACTTTCATTTATACAAACTATTTGTATTTGAATGTAATACTTGAATATAAGATTAAATGCAAGTGCTGTTATGTGGTGTATATTTTGCATGACATTTTTTGAATGATTCTTTGGTGTAACAAATTAATTTTGTATAGTACAAATATACCATTTAGTCTCTAATTTAACATGAAATCTGCATGTATTATAATTAAAAACAATACATTTTTAAATGCTTTAAAACTGTTATGCATGTCATGCATGTTGACTACCCAAATACAGCTGTCAAAAAAGCAAAAAAGCTGTTTCATGATAAATTACACATTTCTATTATATTTTCGCTTTGAAACAACTTCCAGACCTGCATAAGACATCATTTAAACTAACAATTTCTGATTTATTTGTGTATTTGTTTGTAGTAAACGGTTCACACAGCACAAGCAAGTCGAGTCAATTGAGTTTCCACTCTTGTACATTGTAAATGTGACAAAGAGACTCTCTTTCAGTTTGCAATCTTTTCAGTGGTGTTTTCAGGACAAGTGGAGGAGGCATCTCTCCCCCGCTGTGTCTCCTGTGGGGCTGGGCTAAACACACACACACACACACACACCGCTGTCTAAAGTGTGTGTTTAGCCCCTGAGGGAGGCGGCCGGCCCGATGAATGAGAATAGAAATTTTGGAGGGAACTTCTTGTCGAGTCAGAGACACAAAACACACCCTCAAACACACACACACTGTTGTGTCTGGTCAGACAGGGGTTTGACCCTGAGGGCACAGTGTGTGTGTGTCACAGATGTGCTATCGGTTTCCCTCCAAAATGTACTGATTTACAATGTATCGATGACAATAGAGTCAGTCACTCGCACAAGAGGCCGAATGAAGGAATAACAGGCAGAAAACGAGGGCGCAAAAGAGTCGGACATCTGAAATTCTCTGTTGTTCTCGCAGAACAAACCTCGCTGTCAAACTTTATCACCGAAGGCTTTCCAGCTGTCAGGACATTCATTAGGATAATTTAAGCAGTTGTAATGTGGTGTACTGCACTTTTTCTTTGCATTTTCATTTAATGATTGGGAATAAAAAAATACTGGTCAAATTCTGGTCAGTTTGGAATAATTGCAGTAAAAACAGTGACATATTATTACAATTTGAAATAACTGCTTTCTATTTGGATATATTGTAAGATGTCATTTATTCCTGTGATCAAAGCTGAATTTTCAGCATCATTGCTCCAGTCTTCAGTGTCACACGATCCTTCAGAAATCATTCTGATATGCTGATTTGCTGCTTAAGAAACATATTATCAGTGTTGAAAACAAATGTGCTGCCTTATATTTTGTGGAATAAATGTAGCTGTCATTCATGTAACTTTTAATCAGTACCCTAAATATGAAACTGATATCAGCTTTAATTCAAAGGCTTGAAAACTTACAGCAGACAAAAATACTGGACATTCAAAACAAATGACTTTTATCTCAAAATCAACTTGCTGTTGAAAATGTCTCTTAAAGTGAAGCACTTTGTGTTGATGAGGACATTCAGTGTGTTACAGTCGCCCGTCCGTCTCCCCCACTAGAGCTGCTACATTATACGAGTCTCAGTGTGTAACTCTACACTATTGATGAAGATCCTTTGAAGAGCTTAAAGTCTGTCCAGGTAATTGGTGTTCAATGAACAAACACATTTAGTCCTTTTGAAACTTTTGTTCTCTAAGAACAGGTTTTCTTGTAGTGCAAAAGATGGGAAAGTAACGTTAAAATGGAGAGGAAAAAATAAATATATAATAAATACATTTATTTATTTATTTATTATATATATATATATATATATATATATATATATATATATATAACAA
>NW_015552655.1:1418509-1435173 GCF_001515605.1 Sinocyclocheilus anshuiensis
ACAAAATAAAATCAAGTATCAAAATAGACATACAAACATGCAAAACAAAGTACACAAACAAAATAAAAATAATAAAAAATTAAAATAAATCAAAAATAATAAAACAAAACCAAACATAATAAAATATACATATAAACAAAACAAAACAAACAACAAATAAAATAAAATAAAAAATACACATTACATATACAAACATACAAACAGTACAAAAAAATAAAATTAATTAATTAAATACAAAAATTAATTTAATTAAAAAATGTACTTTCATTTAAGAAACATATTATCAGTGTTGAAAACAAATGTGCTGCCTTATATTTTGTGGAATAAATGTAGCTGTCATTCATGTAACTTTTAATCAGTACCCTAAATATGAAACTGATATCAGCTTTAATTCAAAGGCTTGAAAACTTACAGCAGACAAAAATACTGGACATTCAAAACAAATGACTTTTATCTCAAAATCAACTTGCTGTTGAAAATGTCTCTTAAAGTGAAGCACTTTGTGTTGATGAGGACATTCAGTGTGTTACAGTCGCCCGTCCGTCTCCCCCACTAGAGCTGCTACATTATACGAGTCTCAGTGTGTAACTCTACACTATTGATGAAGATCCTTTGAAGAGCTTAAAGTCTGTCCAGGTAATTGGTGTTCAATGAACAAACACATTTAGTCCTTTTGAAACTTTTGTTCTCTAAGAACAGGTTTTCTTGTAGTGCAAAAGATGGGAAAGTAACGTTAAAATGGAGAGGAAAAAATAAATATATAATAAATACATTTATTTATTTATTTATTATATATATATATATATTTAAAAAATGTACTTTCATTTATGCTTCTCAGATGCAAAACAAAAGAAACAAAACAAAAAGAAGATTGCAGTTATCTCATATGCCTCCTCTAAAGTTATTAAAAATCTATAAAATGTCTTAAAATGTGCTCAGATTTCTAGAATCAGTCTCAAATTGAACTCAAAGGTTTCCCATAACATTTTCCCAAGATCAATTGATCTGAACTGCTATGCATATTCATTTTATAGCTCTATACTTTTACTGTATGACAACTACTGACTCGTTTGAGTCTAGATTTATACAGAGTAAAGAAAGTCTTCTGAGTCTCCCAAACTATAAAAAACCAACATCAGAACAAAAAAAAAACTGTTAAATTTAGGTTGATTTAGCAACAACCTAAATATGAGGGAAATGAAAATACAGTGTTAAGGAAAACAGTGTTAAGCTTGGGATGTAGTTGATTGTGTCTTTGAAAACACAAGTCAAACAGAGCAGAGAGTGTGTAGGTGTGCTGATGCATGTGTGTGAGGCTCTTTCACATCTTCAAAAAACGCGGCACAGCCTGTTTTCTGATTGGCTGATAATTAGATAAATGAAATGCACTGACAAGTGATGTTTTTGTGAGTCGGCCAGTGTGTGTGTGTGTGTTTGACTAATGATCTCTGACAACACAGACTCAGGGGTCAGTCGGGGTCAAGGCAGGAGGTCAAAGGGCAGCTTTTCAGAGCCACTCAATTGCACTATCATTAAATCGTGACATGCTACCATTTACTTATCCATAAGCAAGTGTAATTTTTGTGCAATTGTTTTCGTTAATCAATATGGTTTGTCTTCCTGCACTTATTGCATCCTCTAGTTTTTTTTTTAGTTCAATCTCAGCTCATGCATTTTGGCCAATCAGCTCGTTTGTGCTTTTATTGATCAACACACACACACACACACACACACTCAAATCCCTTGGGAATCGCGGTCAATCTATTCCTGAATTCCTCAGGAACTCATAAATGGCGGTAAAATTATCTTTTGGCTGCGTACTGACACAAACTGACTCTTTCAGTGTCTGGTCTTTGTATGTGATTCACATTACCATCACAAACGTCAGAACCTCGCTGACCTCCGTCACAAACACACGGACAAAATAAGGCGCCTGATTAGAAAACGTACATATGCAGACACACACACACACACACCAGCGAGGCTTCAGTTCTGAGTTTTTGTTGGTAAATTTGGTGGAAAACTATTTGGCTGAACTGAGAAGAAATGCCAACACAAGAGCTGCATTATGAGGCTCAGGATCAGGTGTGACTAAAGCAAATACATGCTTGTTTTATGCATTTCGCCTTCATTTACAAAATCATGTCTGATGAACTAAAAAAATTTTTTTCCGAACTTGTAAATAAATATTGGAGCACCTAATGCAAGAAAATACTATCTCAGTCCTTCTACTTATGTCAATATGTTATTTACATCAAATCGGTGTGATCTTCTGGTCTCTTTCAATGCGCATCTGTGGGGGTTTTTCACACTTGTTTTATGGTTCATCAGATGAAAATGTTGCATTTATCACTTAGTAAATAATAGCATATCTGTCCTCAAAAACACACATGATTTAAAGGGATAGTTCACCCAAAAATGAAAATGTGATGTTTATCTGCTTACCCCCAGGGCATCCAGGATGTAGGTGACTTTGTTTCTTCAGTAGAACACAATGAAGATTTTTAACTCAAACCGTTGCAGTCTGTCAGTCTTATAATGGAAGTGAATTGGAATCACGGCTTTGAGAGTCAAAAAAACATACACAAACAAAACCAAATTAAACCCTGCGGCTCGTGACGATACATTGATGTATAAAGACACAAAACGATCGGTCTGTGCAAGAAACTGAACAGTATTTATATTGTGTTTTACCTCTGATTCACCGCAATGTCTGAACTGTCCGAACTGTCCTGAGCGAGTTCTCAACAGCCGGCACGTGAGGCATCTTCTTCTTCTTGCTTTACGCCAGATCGCAGACTTATAAGTGCATTACTGCCACCTATCTCTCAAATGGACCATTGGCACTCCTAATTGAGATTGTAGATAGTGTCAATGGTCCATTTGAGAGATAGGTGGCAGTAATGCACTTATAAGAAGACACGTCACGCGCCGGCTGTTGAGAACGTGCTCAGGACAGTTCGGACAGTTCAGACATTGCGGTGAATCAGAGGTAAAAAACTATATAAATACTGTTCAGTTTCTTGCACAGACCGATCGTTTCATGTCTTTACACATCAATGTATCGTCACGAGCCGCAGGGTTTAATTTGGTTTTGTTTGTGTATGTTTTTTTGACTCTCAAAGCCATGATTCCCATTCACTTCCATTATATGACTGACAGACTGCAACGGTTTGAGTTAAAAATCTTTGTTTGTGTTCTACTGAAGAAACAAAGTCACCTACATCCTGGATGCCCTGGGGGTAAGCAGATAAACATCAAATTTTCATTTTTGGGTGAACTATCCCTTTAAGGAATCATTCACAAACACTGCAAGACGACACACACCCAACTTTAGAATACTAGAGCTTTGATAAATACTAACGCTTTTCTTAGTGAAAACCACTAATTAGAGTGTCCTATTCAATAAAGACATGATTACTGCTTTCACAGAGGTCCTTTACAGCTTATGCAACACCCTATGGTCTATTCCTGCTTTGCTTGTGTGAAAAGACCACCAACTTACTAGGAAGTCCTTGCAATGACAGGTCTTAATAATAGCTGATAAAACTCTCACATGCATGATGCATTATTAATGGACAAAAATTTTAATGCATCATACTACACTTTCAAAACGCATGAGAATGTTTACTGGGTTAAAAAGCTAAAATGCAATAAATCTCCTACTGGATTTACAACTAGGGTTATTATAGTTAGACTAGAACCATTAAAAAACAAAAATTGTTACCAGAAATAAAATTAAATTAAATGTATATGAAAAAAAAAGAATTATATAATTTAATTTAAGCTAGTCGCCAAAGCAAAATATCGATTTTTCATTTATTTTAACTTGATGCACTAAAATAACTACAACTGAAATAAAATTAATAAAAAAAACTATGTACATATAAAAAAACATAAAATATAATAAAAATGACAAAAACAACAAAATTTATTAAATTTAAATAAAAAAGGAAAATTTAAAATAATGGTATTAATAATGGTATATTTTAGTCATTTCAAAACTGCATTACCAGAGGAAAGTTGCACTCCCATAGCTCAGGAGACTCAATGATGTTCTCATTTCATTGAAGTATCTTAGTCTCAGATGTTTCCCCAAAAAATCCTAAGGAGACATAAAAACAGACACAACCGAGTTAGTATTCAAGCATACAGTAAGAGTATAGAGATACGGAGATCTCTGACTTTTAGCTATCTTGGAAAATCTAAGCATATCATTGAAATCTCTTCTGAAACTCTAAATGAGATGCATGTGAGTCTTTCTCTCAGCAGGAACATGCAGGACACTTATGCAAAAATGTGTCTAGGAGAAACAACTGAGATATTTAAAAGCCCTCATTTGTGCTATCATGCTGATGCGGCCTGTTTAAAGAATCCTGACTGACTTTGGTCTGAAAGGACTGAAGATATTTCAGACAGCGATGTTGATGGCAGGGGGAGGAGAGGAGGCTCTCAGGGGTCAACCTGCACTGGCATGCGTTCATTGTCCGTGAATACGGCTGTGTGAGCGCGTATGCAAGAGGGTGTGAGCTAATCACGCTTAATGCGAACCGACACACAATGAGAGAGAGAGGAGTCGAGACGCAGAGAGATATCCGTCTGAGTCAATGAAGAAGAAAATGAGTGAATGCAGGAGGGGGAGCGAGAGAGGATGGGAGGATGGGTGAACACACTTAAACTGATGAGATGCAGAAATACGGCTTTAGAGAAAGAGAGAGAGAATGATGAGACGCAGTTAAACTGAAGGAAAACCTGTGTGTATGAAAAAAATACTGTAAGATAAATAAAAAGGATGCATTAAATTGAACAAAAGTGACAATAAAAACATTTACAATGTTACAGAAGACTTCTATTTCAAATAAATGCTGTTCTTTTGAACTTTCTATTCGTCAAAGAATCCTGATAAAGAACATTTATCACAGTTTCCACAAATATATGTAGCAGCACAACTGTTTTCTACATTGATAATAATAAGAGATGTGTCTCAAGCAGCAAATCAGCATATTAGAATGATTTCTGAAGGATCATGTGACACTGAAGACTGGAGTATGATGCTGAAAATTCAGCTTTGATCACAGGAATAAATTATATTGTAAAATACATTCCGATAGAAAACAGTTATTGTAAATTGTAATAATATTTCACTGTCTTTACTGTATTTTTGATCAAATAAATGCAGCCTTGATACCTCTACTTTCAAAAACATTAAAAAATCTTATTGACCCTTAACCCATAATACATACAGTATACTATTTATCCACTCTGCACAGTAATAAAATTAACCATAAGCCAAAACGCATCACATAATGTTAGTGTTATACACTCATGGTTTTCAACAAATTAATCAAAAATGTAAAAAAACACAGGCTAGACGAACTTGAGTTGATTCCTTTGTAACTTTACATACAATAGAAGTGAAGCTATAAACACAATCTTTCTGCCCTTTCTACTGTGTGACCCTTCTTCTAATCTCACTGTCCCTCCGTATCCTTTAATCTTTCCATTATAACAGCGTAAGTAGTGCCTTCATTGAGGAAACACACACAATGCTGTATTTGCCGGCAAACCCCTATGAGAGAGCTGCGAAAAATTACACTGTTGTTCTCATTGCTCTCTCTCATGTGAGTGTGTGTGTGTTGGTGTGTGTCGAGAGGAAAGACAGCAAACACAGCTGGATCAAGATCTGAGGAGACCATCACTATCCCACCCCCAAACACACACAGAAACCAATAATCGGACTTGAGGAACATGCTTGAATGAGGGGGAAAACACTGACCAACCACTTCATGGATCGCAGGAGAACCACTGAAGCAAAACAGTCATTCAGAGCTGAAATAAAGTTGAAGCAAAGCTAAATTGCTGACTGATGAAATGAATGGTTATAGAAATATATAACACTGTCCTACATCATATTTGCTGAATGAAATCCAATACTTGCTTTTGCTGATTCAAAAAAAATTACTTGAGCATGTCACTTTTCCACAAAATATGATGCATTTCATAGCATTTTTTGCTTTCCACAACCATTTTTAAGGTAAAGAAATCTTGTATTATCCTTTAATCAGCAGGAAAATTGCAGCAGAGGCATAATTTCTCTCTTATGGAAGCCTGTTAATAAAAAAAAAATTCTCATAATTCTGACTTTTCCTTGCAATTCTGTGCTTATATTTCACAATTCGGACTTGGTTTCTTGACATTCTGAGAAAAAAAAAGTAAGAATTGCAAGATATAAACTCAGAATAATGACTTTTGTCTTGCAATTCCATTTTCTTTTTTGTTTCTGCCATGGAATTAAAAAAAATGCTGATTGCTACTTTTTATTTCACAATTCAGACTTTTTTCCTTTCTCAGGTGATTTGTTATTTATTTATTTTTTGTTTTTACATATACGAATGATTCTGAAGACATTATTATTGTGCCTAATCCTAATTTCCACTCAAATGTAAATGTTAATTTTGAATACCTCTTTCTGTCATTAAAACATTTGACATTTGGCTGCTTTTGTTATTTTGACGAGTGCATTAAAGCTGATATAATTAACAAAAAAAATCTTTATTCTTATTTTGTGAAAAACATACATGATAGAAAGTTTTTATTTATATCTTTTAACTCAGCATCATCAAATTAGATAATCTTAAGTATTTTTTGCAAATCAACAGACATTTTTATTTTAAGACTTGGGGCTGTGTAATGCATCAACATCAATCCAGATAGGATCTTAAGCTGTACTTCACTATACATTACACTGACAATCCAAACTTAGCTTCACCATATTTCTTCATTTACAAAAGTTTTATGGTTTTGGTGTGCAAATATTGGAAAAAGACTCAATTCAAGACTCAGAAAGTCAATTCTCTTGCTATGCAACACTGCAACACTAAACATGCACAATCACATGTACACGCACATACATACTTTCATGTGTCTATTCTTTGAAGTGGCCACCAAAGAACAAAAGCCTCACTTTAAACACAGCAGATCAGCAGGGAACACAAAACACACACTACACACACACCTCAGCAAGGCTACTGGACATCAGGCTTTGAATATGTCAAAGGTCCTGTCATAACCACATCAAAGGCGCACGCTCACATACGCACACATGCACACTGTCCGTAAAGATAGATTGCAGTGGTGATACAAAAGAATATTTGATTTGCTTATAATGCAGTGAGATGAAAGAGTCCCTCAGCATGGGCTGAACGTAGGGCAGGACATCCTGCAGAGAGCTCCATTTACCCCCAACCACCACACCCATCCCCCTGGTCTTTGCATCTCTCCATAAGTTTAATAACATAGCATTGGAGTGGATTTATCATGCATTTATGATTTCATCCTATTTCTTCTCAACTTGATTTGAACTTCAGCTTTGACCACTTCTTGCAGCCTACTATTTAATTATCAAGCACTTTGTCCCTTATTTTTAGACAAATATTCTATCACAAACATAAATTAATCATTAGCCATCGTAATTGGATTACAACGCATAATTAAGATTGATTGGATTCAAATGTAACTTTTGACTACATGGTAATTTAAAATCCTTTAACCATGTTAATTAAGCTAGCCGAAACATGTTTTTTTTTTAAACTACTTTCTCGCATTTCTCTCTGAAAACTGGAGCGGCAAAAATTAATTGATTCAACAACGAATTCGAACGTTCTTTTGAACCGACTCTATGAAATTATTCTTTTAGAACCGATTGACATTCCTTTGTAAATCAGTGGCTTATTTTTATTTATTTATTTATTTTTAGCAGTAAACAACACTGTGAGTTTAGAACAATGTTGTTAGTAGTAACCATTAACTTTCTGGATTAAGAATATTAATCATATTTGGAAAACACTACAGTTAATTTGTGTTTTTATTATTTTGAAACAATAAACAACACAAATTCAACGCAATTTATATAACCTAATTTGAAAACACAGAAATAAACAGCGATTTTGGCTACAAAAATGTAACGCTAAATGCCAGAATCCGGTGAATCCTTTAATCGGTTCACTGAACCATTTGATTCGCTAAAATGATTCAGACGCTATTGCCAACAACGTGTTATGTTTCAAAATCCTTCACATACATTCAGGCTGATTAAACATTCTTCTGTCGTTTGCCTTTACCCAGTGTGAATAAAGGAGATGCCATTCATCGGACTTTAAATGTGGCGAAGCCACGCCTCCTGCTGTGGGCGGGGTTTAAAGTTTAGTCCAGTTCTGAACTCTTGCGCTGGAACTCAGTCAGTCAGAAGCTCTCTGCTCCAGAGACACAGACTGATCTACAGAAAGAGAGGGAACGTTTAGTTTAGACAGATCAGTCTTTTAGATCAGAGAACAGTATGGAATCAGTAGGTTTTCGTTTGGTTTAATTATAGATTTGGAAAAGCAGCGAAGAGGACGACTTTACGCACGCACCGCTCTGGAGAACCACAGTGTCTCTCTGCGCGGTGATGGAGGTTTCGGACTTCAGGAATTTTGCGCTTTGGATTTCATTCCTGACGGGTTTCACGATGGCCAGTTACTCAGAAGACCAGTGCAGCTGGAGGAGAAGGTGAATATTACCAACATGCAGAGTTACAGGCTTTATATCTGTTGATTTTTAAACATATTGCGTATTATCTTTACGTTTTGTCCTGGAATGCACCGATTTTTCTGCTATCTTGTGTGATTTCTGTCGAATTAAAAGTGTGCAAAATGTATGCAATTCATTATAGTAAACATAGGTAAAATATTCAGTGATTATCTCTCACATATGTGCATGAATTGCATTGCATATCTATCTATCTATCTATCGTGAATATTTTTAGTCAGTGTAATTTGAATAGTTTACGCAAATGTGCGCAAAAGCCAAACCTGTTGCGCAAAAAAGGGTTAATTAAACATTTCGTTTGTAAAGTATAAAGAAAATATAATTATAATGGAATAAAAAGGTGTGATATGAGGGTTGCAATACTAATGGATGTTTAAGGATGTTTCCACTAGTGCAGAAAGTTTAAATGGCTGCAGTTAAAGTAACCAGTAACCAGTAGGGGGCATTAAACTTTTCCTGCAACTTTATGCACGGGTCAAATGACTCAAGACTCAAGTTTTGAGAAAGCAGAACAGGAGAATGCTTGCACCTCATTTAATGTGGATCAACTGACTGAGGTTTGGCCTGCTCAGATTTCTCTGGTTAAGCTCTTCTGGTTTCCATCTGTGCAGTGGTCTCTCTCAGGCGGTGAAGAACGTGGAGCAGGTTTGGTTGAGGTGTGCGGAGGGCTCTGTGGAGTGGCTGTACCCCGCCGGAGCGCTGCGTTTCACTCTTTCGCCCCGACTGCCGTGGAGTGCCTTGGGTCCCGGCGAGTCCAGCAAGAGCCCGGTGTCGGCCTGCATCAAGCCGGATCAGCACTGGGGCGGGGCTCAGCTCTACCTGGAGCGGGACGGAGTCCTGGAGCTTCTGGTGGGAGACGAGACCTCCAGCCCGGCCCGTGTGTGCTGCTTCAGTGCCATGCCTGGAGAACGACCGGCGCTCTTCATGCAAGCGACACCTCACCAGGACATAAGCAGACGCATCGCTGCGTTTCGCTACGAGCTGAGAGGCGATTGGACGGCGCAGCCGTCAGTCAACACAGATCCAATCGGCAGCAAAGGTGAATATTCTGGAAGATACAGCAGTGATTTATGTAATATATACATAGTATACAATGGTTGCAAGCAAATTAACAGCTAGACACAAAACATTGATTTCAGTCGAATTTACTTTCAATATTAAACATAGAAAATGTTATCTGAATTCAATATTGGTACAAAAATAATCTAAAATTGCCAAAAAAAATTACTACTACCAACTCTTCTGGACTTTTAGGATCATCTATATGGGTTTGTTTCCTAGTAAACAAAACTTGAATGTTTCTCTAAATCTATGAGAGTTGATGGTTTTGCAAAAAAAAAGTACAGTGCAAATGCTACGAAACTATGCAAAAACACTTATTTTACTAAAAATTTGTTTAAAATATTAAACACAAAGTGGGAACTAACATTTATAATTTAATATCTGCCCAAATATAATCTAAAATTGCCAAAGAACCAACTCTTCTGTACTTTCAGGAAATCTAAACAAATTAAGTTTCTGAGAATTAACCTGCAGGCGAATCCTGAACGTTTCTGCAAGCCTGTGAGTTGATGGTTCTGCAAAAAAGAGTAACGTGCCAAAGCTATGAAACTGTGCAAATAACATTTATTTTACTAAAAAATTGCTTGAAATATTGAACACAGAGCATTTGTATATTTTGGAATTTAAAAAACTGGGAACTAAAACTTACAATTTGATATTATCCCAAAAATAATACCAAATTTCCAAAAATGACTACTACCAACTCTAGTACTTTTAGGCTCATCTACATGGGTTCGTTTCTGAGAATTAACCTGAAGATGATGTTTCTGCAAACCTGTGATGGTTCTGCAGAAAAGTTCAGTGCAACGTTATGAAAGTATGCAAAGTAGGAGTTGAAGTTCTCCGAAATGAAGTTGAGTTGGAGTCGAGTGACCTCTGGGTGGATGGGGGTGCAGAACGAGGAGCAGCAGACAGACAAAACCAGTCATGAACAGAGCATTCATTCAAACTTTAATGAGACTTGAACTTTAGAGCAAGGCATTTCAGAGCAGATCCACCATCTGAAGACTTGTGCTTGTCGAAGAGCACAAACAAGCACTTTTCATTTCAATCTGTAATTGCAGCACTGCAATTATTTAAATGTAACAGGTTTGAGTAATAGGTTTAGGTCGTCTCAGCTGGGAAGCTCCTTCCAGCCAGTTGTGAGACGCGGGGGAGGGAGCGTTCGGATTCGAGGAGCGGAAAAGCCGAGAGCGGAGGGGGGAGGGAGAGAAAGACAAAAGCTTCGTATGGGACGGGGGTTTGTCTCCATAGTGAGCCGTTTCGGAGACCTGCATGAGAGCGCAGTCGCCGTGGTAACGGGGGGGTTGGGGGGGAACCGCACAACTGAAAAGCGGATCTTTTGTTGGGAGTTTTGGGAGCAGAGAGGAGACGGGGAAGGATGTTTAAAAGTTTTAAAGGGCCAACAACTTTCTCTGTCACACCCACACAGACACCTGTTGCTGTTTGAGAGCGCACACGTGTAGCTGCGCGGCCTGCAGAAATCAGACCAACATGCATTCGATAAACTTTCTGTAATGATGACTTTAAATAGTGCTCAACTTTACGTAATGCTCAACCAATATGGCCGACATTTAGAGCGCAGAATGGCCAATATAATGCATGTTTTTTTTTTCTTTTTATTAAAATTGTCTCAATTTGTACTTACAAAATGTGTAAATTTGAGAAATATGTGAAGAACTTGCTGTTGAATTTTGTAATTTTGAAAGTTCAATAAAATAAAAATTAAAAAAATAAAATATATATATATAATGCATGTTTTTAACAATATAAATGAATATGTTGTACATACAAATTTTTTGTTTTTAGTTTTTATTTACCCACAAGTCACTAAACGTGAAAACAACTAAAGTTAAAACCATAAAAACATTTTCGTTACTTGAAATAAAGTAAACATTACTGAATATTTGTATACTTACTACATAAAGTATACTTAAAAATATACTTGAACTTTACTTAAGTATACTTACTAAAATAAACTTGAAGTACACTACTTTTTGGGAAGGGAAGACCCACGTGAGAGCAGCACCACACTTCTGAAAGACCACATAATCATAACTGTTAATCATAACTTCAAACTGACAAACTTTCCAAGAGTAACAAAATATGAATAAGTCCGAAAAATGCTGTCATCACGAGGCCCTGGCGTATACAGCAGCAGAATACGGCCAGTACTCTTTTAGAAACCATTCACACAGAACATGTACTTGCGTATTAAAAGCAGGATGGAAAATATTTTATAACAACTAACTGTTAACTTAATGGCATCTTAATGCACGAGATGCTAGAAGAACAGCTAGCCGCGGCGGGAAGCGTTTGCTGCAACAGTATCTATGTGAACCGGCCCATAAGTGCTAAATACAGTTACGGTCACACACAGTTCAATAATAAACAAGTGTGACACCTCTACATTTTTCAGGAATCACAACTGTATTTTTATTTAAGCGTATTTTTATTATATCACAGCTTGTTGTCAAGTCATACTGTGAGCACGTCTCGTGTAGGATGTGTGTTTTTGGTTCGGAAACGTACAGAGACACATGTATATACATTATAAACGGTGTGTCATCTGAAGGTTTCAGATCCAATCTTCCACTGGAGTCGTTCCCGTCCGTTTCGTGGTCCAGTTGCTGCACCCCAAACTCCTGCTTTCTTTTATAATCAAGATTTGGCATGTAAATTCGCGCCGCCGTTATTGAGGTCGCCATCTTTGATATGTATACTCCAGTCACTGTCACTATGGTTACCGGTGACTTTCACGGCTATTTCGAGAATAGAAAAGGGGCTGCCATTAATTGCACTAATATTGTGGTGTCTCTGTTAAATGAATTTAAAATATGCTTGTGATGATCTTTTATTTTTATTTTATTTTTTGATTGTTTTGTTTATTTTTGTATTATTATTTCATTGTTTTTTTTTTTATTAAAATTGTCTCAATTTGTACTTACAAAATGTGTAAATTTGAGAAATATGTGAAGAACTTGCTGTTGAATTTTGTAATTTTGAAAGTTCAATAAAATAAAAATTAAAAAAATAAAATATATATATATAATGCATGTTTTTAACAATATAAATGAATATGTTGTACATACAAATTTTTTGTTTTTAGTTTTTATTTACCCACAAGTCACTAAACGTGAAAACAACTAAAGTTAAAACCATAAAAACATTTTCGTTACTTGAAATAAAGTAAACATTAACTGAAATAAAATGAAATATTTTAAAAATTAGATTTATTTTATTTCATTATTTTTATTTTATTTCTCATTAATATCTAGTTTAACTTGATGTACTAAAATAACTAAAACAAAAACTGAAATTAAAAATGATAAAACCTACAGACATATTTTAAAAAATGCAACAAAATTACTAAATTTTTAACTAAAATTAAAATGAAAATGGACAATATAAAAACTAGTTGAAAATATTAATAAAAAATGTAATAGTATCTCAATAATCACTAGTATTGTTTCAAGAATGTGCACAAAAACAATAATTAGCTGTAATTTTACAAAAATGTAAATCACAAATTAACTTGACATTTTTTAGACGCTATATGTCTTATTTAAAATTATATTTATACATTTAATAAAATCTTAGACTTGAACTAGGACATATTAATTAGCGCAGCCTATTGTCTGTTCATTTCATTCACATCTACCCTGACTTAAAGTCTGGCATTTTGACTAGAAACTATAGTTAACATGGAAAAATTTGGTAAATGTATATACAAACATCCTGCATCTTCAAAATGACACAAACTTGAAGAATGAGAAATGCTTTGATTTCTGTGTGGGTGGGTTTTCTTACCGTACTAGCCCATACAGATCAGCCAGATGAACGTTAGAGAGGAAGAGTGAAGTGTTAGGGTCTTGATTGAGGGGACACACACCTCTCTCATGAGCTTTGATCAGGTGACGTGGCTCACACCTATCAGCAGGTCATTTATCTCCATCACACCTCCACTGAAGAGCTGTAAAGTAACAGCTGCGTGTCACGCCTCGTCTCTTGGTGTTCCTGTTCTTCTGTGTCTCATGTTCTTCTCTTCTCTTTCTTTCACAGGAGCCTGTAGGCCGTGCAATAACACCGAGATCCTGATGGCTGTGTGCACTAGTGACTTTGGTGAGTATTTGAATTTACTTTTTGTTCTGCTTTTAAGGATAAATGTGCTTTTATTCCAAGCAATCAGCAGGACTTTTCCACTAAACGGTGTAAATGTCTCTAGGATAGCAAGAACCTCAAACCTATAACCTACAAATATGCCACATTTTCTAGCGGTTTAGTTAAAGATCTGGAGGTCACAGGTTCAAACCCAAGTATGGGGGGTCAGCCCTAATTTAGTATCATTAAAAAACTATTATGTTTTTATTAATATTTTGAATTAGATTTTATTTTATTTATTTTAGATTTTTTTTTTTTTTCATTTTAATTTGATTTAAAATGTTGGTCATTTTGTTGCACTTTTTTGTTGTTTAACAATTATTATTTTATTAGTTTTTTTTTTAAATATGTATATATAGTTTTTATTACATTTTTACTTCAGTTTTAGTTATTTTAGTACATCAAGTTAAACTAAAAGAAATGTTGCATTTATATTTAACATTTAATTTTAGTAATTTTTTGTTTTTGTTATTTTTATTGGTTTTTGTTTAAAAAATATATATATATTACAATTTTAATTTTAGTTATTTTAGTACACAGCTTTATTTTCATTAAGTTAACATTTATTTTAAGTACTTTTTTCACACCAGGTTACTCTTTGCAGTCTTCTCCATCACACCGCCACTGAAGAGCTGTAAAGTAACAGCTGCGTGTCACGCCTCGTCTCTTGGTGTTCCTGTCCTTCTGTGTCTCATGTTCTTCTCTTCTCTTTCTTTCACAGGAGCCTGTAGGCCGTGCAATAACACCGAGATCCTGATGGCTGTGTGCACTAGTGACTTTGGTGAGTATTTGAATTTACTTTTTGTTCTGCTTTTAAGGATAAATGTGCTTTTATTCCAAGCAATCAGCAGGACTTTTCCACTAAACGGTGTAAATGTCTCTAGGATAGCAAGAACCTCAAACCTATAACCTACAAATATGCCACATTTTCTAGCGGTTTAGTTAAAGATCTGGAGGTCACAGGTTCAAACCCAAGTATGGGGGGTCAGCCCTAATTTAGTATCATTAAAAAACTATTATGTTTTTATTAATATTTTGAATTAGATTTTATTTTATTTATTTTAGATTTTTTTTTTTTTTTCATTTTAATTTGATTTAAAATGTTGGTCATTTTGTTGCACTTTTTTGTTGTTTAACAATTATTATTTTATTAGTTTTTTTTTTAAATATGTATATATAGTTTTTATTACATTTTTACTTCAGTTTTAGTTATTTTAGTACATCAAGTTAAACTAAAAGAAATGTTGCATTTATATTTAACATTTAATTTTAGTAATTTTTTGTTTTTGTTATTTTTATTGGTTTTTGTTTAAAAAATATATATATATTACAATTTTAATTTTAGTTATTTTAGTACACAGCTTTATTTTCATTAAGTTAACATTTATTTTAAGTACTTTTTTCACACCAGGTTACTCTTTGCAGTCTTCTACTGTAAACTGCTTTGGATAAAAGTACATTTCTAATTTATTCGCACCAAACCCAATTGGCATCAATCCAGCAGGTTAAAGGTGGGGTAAGCGATTTTTCAAAAACGCTTTAGAAAACTGATTCGGGCTGAATAGCAAAACAAACTTGTAGCCAATCAGCAGTAAGGGGCGTGTCTACTCATGATGTGGAGGAGAGAGTGTTCAGTGCACATGACGGACATTAGCGAGCCGAGCGACAGAAAGATAGGAAAACGTCTGCGGAACAAACGAAGGCTTAAGGCAATAAGGCAAGAAGTAGGACCCGTGTAAATATCGAATCAGCTTTCCAGCACTGGAGAGAACTCAAAGAGCTCGATAGGCGAGTAACACCATGTCTGCGCCGCAACAGCTAAAGTCTGTCTAGTACACTGGACGCGACAAAGCGACCATTGAAAATCAAATGTCAACATTGGCTACCAGAAATCGCTTACCCCACCTATAATTTAGAGGCTTCCAATTGTATTTTCTGGTTTAGAAGGAAATCGTAAACCAACCGAAGCAGCAAAAGCTGAAGTTTGGCACTCATTATTCATCATTCTAACAGAGCTTTCTGTGTTTTTAGTGGTTCGAGGAAACATCCGTTCAGTGGAGATGGACTCAAATCTGAAAGCGGCAGTGATCAAAGTGAGCGCGACGCGGGTTTACCGGCAGAAGTTTGCTCTGTTCCCTGAATCCGGGCGTCTGACACGGTCGGGCGATATCCGGACGCCTCTGCAGTGCGGCGTTCGACCCGGCGGTGGCAGCTTCCTGTTTACCGGCCGCGTGCACTTTGGGGAGGCGTGGCTTGGCTGCGCTCCACGCTACAAAGACTTCCTGAAGGTGTACGAGCAGGCCAAACAGTCCCTGATGATCCCCTGCACTCTGGTCAACGACTGACGGGAAAACACGATCACGTGTGGGCGAAACTCGTGATTCTGTCGCAGAAGATGATCTGAGGAACTCCTGAGCAAATGAAAGAAACACAGACAGAAGTTAAGGAGAACAGAGACACTGGAGGAGGAAATCTCAGCAAAGATCACTGGATCAAGATGGATATCTGACGAAGGACGTTTTTGTGTGTCCATGTCTGTCTAATTCCACCCAGATTTGGGGTCCTAAACTGGGCCTCTTTTTTAAACTCAGGAAATCTTGTCTTTGGACGCTGTGATATGAATATCATATCACTGAAATATCCAAAGTTGGTTAATAAGCTGTACGCAATGCATGTAGCACAGTCGTCTTTTGCAGTATTTGATGCCACAGAAAAACATTGATTTGTCAGCCTTTATATGAAAAGAAAAATATTTAAACACTCACACACAAAATGTTTTTGTATTGAGAGTATATATATATATATATATATATATATATATATATAAAAAATTCAACTCTATTTTCTAAATTTGC
>NW_015552655.1:1435338-1439760 GCF_001515605.1 Sinocyclocheilus anshuiensis
ACTGGTGAACGGAAAGGAAAGATGGCGATATCTGGATGCTGCAAGCACTGAGAACCAAAACGGATCTATATGTAGCATAGTAAAAGATGTTTTATGTAAATATATATTTCTATAATATGAAATCAGCTATGGTTTATATGCTAACAGGCTGAGGATAGCATGCAGCTAACATCAAGTAATGAAAACAATAGCAATAGTATATTAATTATTTGGTGTCTATAGATAGCATGTGCTGATTACCTCATGGTTAACTAGTTAACATGGTTAACCTCACCACTAGTTTGCTTTGATGTTGCTAAACTGATATAAACTTACCGTCACGTTCAGAGCACTTTTACTCTGATGAAAAATGGTTTTATTTTCAAAGTTGCGTTCACACAGACAGCGATTTGCATCCGAACGACATTAATTTTCTATTAATTTGCCATCTAAGGCTTTTGCATTTAGACAAAGTTGAGCAGTTCAACTTTATGCAAATGAGCAGCGGTGCAATGACCAATGGGAGTGCAGAGTGTAAAGTCATGTGACGCTGAATATTTAATTGCTTTAATCTGACGGTTAAACTGTTGTCAGTGTGAACGCACATGAACAGGGTATCCTCGCAAATCTGGATTAGATGTATGTACTTACGATATCATTACGTAAGAATTTATGGTCTGAAATATCATCTCTTGCTCTCAGACTCTCTGTAAAGCTTATCAGCACGCTCATACTGTGGACTTGTGTACCAAAACATTGACTGCTGGTCTCAGGCAAACACTGTCCTCCATCTAATTCTGGTTATCTGCTATTGCTTTTGTCTTTTTTTTGTGCTTCATATCCATTTTTGTCAGCTATGTATGTGCACTAAACAAATGAACGGATCAACCAAACGTAGAGAGCGAGCCGAGATGCGAACGAAGCTGCCATATTTTATGCTGCCAGTGTTTGTTATTAATGTCTTTACAAACCAATGTGACTGCTGGGTGTAAAATATATGTATATCAGTGTATATAAGATGTTTTAGAGTTTTAAAACTGGATGATTAAATATTCTGTTAACATTGTAGCATTTGTATGAAAGGTTGGATAAAAAATATACAATAATTGTTTATAAAGAACAAAAATCATCGAATTTGTGTTTGTCTGGTTTCTGAATTACTTATTAAAGTAAAACAAGGTGTGATATTGTAAAAAGAAAAATCCGAAATAGATTATTACCCAATATGAAATAGAAAATGAATTTAAATAAACCAATTAAAATTAAAGTAGATACTTCTATTTAGATCATACTGTGAATATTATCAATACACTACTGTTCAAAGATTTGAGGTTGATTTAAATGTTTCTGAAAGAAGTCTCTTTTGCTCACTAAGGCTGCATTTATTTGATCAAAAATACAATAAAATGTGAAATATTATTACAATTTAAAATAACAATTTTCTATGTGAATATACAGTATGTTAAAATGTAATTTATTTCTGTGATCAAAGCTGGATTTTCATCATCATTACTCCAGTCTTCAGTGTCACATGATCCTTCAGAAATTTCTTGCTTTTATGCATAAGAAACATTTCTGATTATTATCAATGATGAAAACAGCTGCTTCATATGCTTGTGAAAACAGATATATTTAATTTTTCAGGATTCTTTGATGAATAGAAAGTAAAAAAACAGCATTTATTTGAAATAGACATCTTTTATAAATGTCTTTACTGTCACTTTTGATCAATTTAATTTATATATGATGAAAAAAAGAAACGTACTGATTCCAAACTTCCGTTAGCATAGCAGGCTGTGCTGCTGTCATATAGGCAATGTTTTACTTTATTAATAATATTAACGTATGTATAACCTTATACAGTAGTTGTAAGGTGAATAACAGGAAAATGAGGAAGGGTGTTGGTGAGCCGTCGAGGGTGTGTGTGTGTGTGTTCAGGTGTACAATGTGTGTATGTTTAGCCTTCCAAGAGCTCCAGAGATAGAACAGGAAATGAGCGCGACCCGACCCGCAGACAGGAGCTCTCTGACCTGGATTGTGTCCATTTATATCTAGACACACAGGATCACAAACTGCACTTCAACCACAAAACTCACAATTCAGCTCAATCTATTTCTGTTACCAAAATAGCTCTGCAATACATTTCTAAATATAAAAGAGCACTTAATATAAAAAGTGGAAAGACTAGATGTTTGACATTCTGTCATTATAGATCTTTAGAATACATTGCAAAAACAAAAAGTTTTTCGAGATTGTAAAAAAAGATTTTTCGGAGTACGTTTTGCAATACTAAAAACTTACTCCATGCAATACTATTTCAGTCTTTCTACTTAAAATTTAATTCCCATTTAATTTAATATGTTCCCTGCTGTTTCTTTTTTCTTTTTTGGTGAAATTCACCAGCAATTCCTGAGTGAAGAGTATTTCAAAGTAAATCCTACACATTTTTAAGTGTACTTAAATACTTAATACTTAAATACTTTATACAGTAATTTAATAATACATTATAGGATTAATTCAGGCATTGCTTGAATGAATGCATGAACGAATTAATAAATGTATGTTAATAAAATAAAAATATTGTACATTTAAAATGTTAATATATTACACACTACTGTTCAAAAGTGTGGGGTCAGTAAGATTTCTTTTTTATTTTTATTTTTTTACACGTGTTAATTTTTAAAGAAATTAACACGTGTATTAAGTGTATTAATGCATTCAATTGTTCAAAAGTGACAGTAAAGACATTTATAATGTTACAAAAGATTTCTATTTCAAAGAAATGCTGTTTACTTTTTATTCATTAAAAAATGCTGAAATATGTATCACGGTTTACACTAAAATATTTGGCAGCACAGCTGTTTTCATCATTGATAATAATCAGAAATGTTTCTTGAGCAGCTAATCAGCATATTAGAATGATTCCTGAAGATCATGTGACACTGAAGACTGGTGTAATGATGCTGAAAATTCAGCTTTGCATCACAGGAAAAAATGACATTTTAAAATATATTCCACTAGAAAACAGATATTTTAATTTGTAATAATATTTCACAATATTACGTTTTTCTTTTTCTGTATTTTTTATCAAATAAATGCATCCTTTGTGAGCAGAATAGACATCTTTCAAAAACATCAGAAAAACTTACTGACTCCAAACACTATATAGTATTATTAGTTGCGTAGATTACTATGTTTGTCCAAAATGCAGTAGTTTTGTTGAGAATATTCATGATTTAGGTTCCAGCATGACTATCTTCAGAAGGCTCCAGATCCCTGCGGTGTGTGTTAGCATGCTGATATAACACTTCAACCCCCCGGAGAACACGACTTCTCCAGGAACACACACTTTTGTTCCTTAAGGGTCTGCAGATGGCCGTAATCCCATTAAAATGTGTAGAGCTGAGCTCCTCAGGTCGGGGTGGGCAGTGTCTTTCTTATTTCCCGCCAAAATGACCCTAATTATCACCTCAAACAAAAACAACTGGAGTTACACAGAAAAGCAACATCAAAAACAATCTCATAATCCTAAAGTCACAACATTAACAGCGTGAACAGACCGTTTTCTTACAATATACCAACCATTAAACCTTTAGCTTTACACTTTTCCACCTCAATTTCATCATAATTTTGAAATCATAAACATATTCCCTCTCCTTTTCTACTGTGTTCACTCAACATTGGTTTTAAACCATGAAAAATGAAAGTTGTTCCAAAAACCAATTACCCTCTCCTAATATTAAAAACAACACATGCTGTCACACGTCTTCCAACCTGCACAACACACACATATCAGTCAACGTCAAAACACATTAGTGTTCTATGTCTCTTGAGCTCCAGGCGTCTTGAGAAACCTCTCTGAGAAAAAAAACATTCGACTCATGTTACAATATTTCCGCAATATTTTACTAAATAATAAGAAACATCGAACTAAATCCTCTATGACAGAACATGAAATCCAACTACAAAAACTACCGTTAAGAGTTACCAAACGCATGACCACGTTACTAATCTTAACTACTGATTTTAACGCTTTTATCCAAAGTGACGTACAAATGTGCAATACAATGAGCGGTTCGTCTTAATTAAAGCTATATGAGATTATGTTTTGGTTAAAAAATCTATTATAATTAAATATGAGTGATTTAATGAATGAATGAATGACCGAATAAATACATGTGTGTTTTGGTTAAAAAATACTATGATAAAATCATACATACACATATGCACAAAATATCAAAATGTAATGAATAAATATTGATATTATTGTGTTATTGTGTATCACAGAAATTAGAAAATATTGTGTTTTGGGTAAAAAAAAGTACTATAATATAATTTAGGGTTAGGGTAAGTATTTGCGATTAAAAAAAAATACTGATATCAGTATGTTATTTTGTAGCACATAGATGAGTGTGTTTTGGTTAAAAAATGTACTATGGTATA
>NW_015552655.1:1440420-1467064 GCF_001515605.1 Sinocyclocheilus anshuiensis
AATATAATATTAGTGTGTAATTTTGTAGCAGAGAAATGGGATTAGTGTGATTCGGTTAAGAAATGTACTATAAAATAATGTAATATTTATAAAAATTAAAAATAAATAAATAAAATGAAATGAAACGGAATAAAATAAAATTAAATATATACAGACTGTGTAGTTACAACGCTAACCAGCCAAACCTTGAGCTCTCAAAATAGCTTGACTAAAAGGGGATGAAATGAAACGGAATAAAATCAAATTAAATATATACAGACTGTGTAGTTACAACGCTAACCAGCCAAACCTTGAGCTCTCAAAATAGCTTGACTAAAAGGGGACGAGTTTAGAAACCTGTCGAAAAAACAGTCATTATTTTTGCTTATTTGCTTGGTGCACAAAATAAACGCCCAGTTTAAACCTCATATTATGGTCAATTTCCGATATTTAAATCAACCAAATGATGTACTAATAACTGTGATCACTCTGAAACATGGACACTGATAGGAAATGTAACCTGTTTCTCAGGTCAGAGAGACAGAAAAGTGTTTGCTCCAGTAACCGAAAACGAATCCTACGATCACTCCTGAGATTCAACACAGTTTTATGCAGTGGCTCCTGAAAGCCATCAGTGCCAGAGCGAGGCAGATCTGGGTGTTTCCCTGAGGTACGATCAGAGGCGCTGCTAAACTCCTGTGATAATGGGCAGAATGTGTGAACACATGCGAACGGACTGTGAGAACAGGAACGGAGCCAAAACATGAAGAGCGGTGCAGATACGGGACGGCTCGTTCATGTGAGAGAGAAAAACGCCTGTTCTTTGTGTGGAGCGGCTACAGGAGGGCGTCTGAATTTTGTCCCAATCATGACACGGATTAAAGCGCAGAGCAGAGTGTGGGAAAAACTCTCGGGACCCCTCCTCTCCCTCTCTCAAACTTGCCTTCAACCGCTCAGCGTGTCATTTCTCTCTATCTCTCGGCTCAATCTCTTGATGTTTCTCTCAAACCCTTGTGCTTTTTTTCTCTCCTCTCCGCAGGCCCTTTTCCCACTCAACTCCTGCCTCTCTCTCTCTCACTCCTCCAGCCGCGGTGAAGAGCTGGAACTCTCTCCGAACGCTTGAAATCAGCCAGCAGCTGCTTCTGACAGAGAGGGAGCGAAACGGACGTTAAGATTACAAATGACTGCCAAATATACAATTTAAACAACAAAAGAGCAATTTCTAGCTGAGCGTAACTAGAAAAAATATACATTTGCATGGATTTTAAAGATTTTATTCATTTCAAGTGGTGTAAAACACGATTTCCAGGTTATCTATGACCATGTGAACTATGAAATGCTCAAGCTAGCATGACAATTACAGTCATTTAAATAAAAAAAGACTAGTTAAATATAAATTATATGCATTCTGGAAAGGTAAAGGTTCATTCATGTTCGCTGGCTCTCAGTCTGTCCGTCTGAATTCACACACTCATTAATCTGATAGTCGAGTTTTGCTCAGATTCCACTCTCACGCGTCCCATATTCTTTCGCTTTTGTCACTTTTTTTCTTCCCCCCCGGCCTGTTCTCATGAATTACTGCCGTTCACAAGGCTTGTCCCATCCACTCACACACACACTCTAACACGGCCTGCCAGAGTTTATTAGGCACATATCGCATGAGCGGTAAAGAGCAAACAAACGACCGAAGCAGCGGTTCTCATATTCAGACTGCAGGCAGGTTTATAAGTGTGAAGTACTAGCTGCTGAAGATGGACCCTGATGCCCAGCTGGAATATTATTTGGCATTCTGAATTTTCCCACTGCTCGTAGTATCAGACACACATTCCCGAGCAGATCTCAGCGTCACTATGGGCTCAAACAGCCAGATGATTCATGAATGCCTGCTGTAAAGCATGCTGAAAACTACTATATTATACTATACTGATGTTTGACTGTTTATGCAAATATAAAATAATATTAAAAAAGAATAATATCAATAAATAATGTTACTAATAATATAATAAAATAATATAACAATATTAGTATGTAAATGTTTTAATACGGATGCCACCCAGTGTGAGCTGGCACACAGTCGGCCGACCGGCCAACCCCCGAACCCCCCAGCAATTACCCTCTCTACCCATAAGCCCCTCCCCGGCCCTGCTCCTTTCCCAGGGGTTCAGGGGCCACTGTACTCACTACACCTCGTTTCCCATACGCATAATCTTGAATTTTCTCCCCCGGCTCATAAAGAGGCGCTCGAAGCCCCTCAGTCTGCAGCCCATTTCCCAAACACTCTCCCTTTATCTGCCAAACCCTCAGCCTCTTTCTGTCTCACTCGCTCTCTTTCTGTCTTTTCCACGCTCTCTTTTTGCAGATAATCCGTGCTATTTTTTTTCTTTCCAGTAATATGCTTTCAAGTTTGCCCTGCAGTATTTCCAACTTTAAATTCCTAGGATGAATTCGATTCTCATTCACGTTTAACTTTCTCTTTGAAAATGAAGGTACAGGGCAGTTTTAACGTTTTTAAAAGTTCTATATATTTTTTTTTTTAAATGTTTTATGTAAATCTTTTAAGGAAACACGTTTTATAGTAGATGAAAATTAGATTGAAAATTCTCTGAAATGTATATATATATATATATATATATATATACTAAACTAAAACAGTGCAATAAATGCCTCTAAGCCTGAAAAACGGAGTGTGAAAAACACTGATATGACTAGCCCATGAAACCACTGCAACTGATTTATTACGTGTACAAATAACACGTCTGTCACTCAGTGTCGTATGTTTCTCAGGGATCAGCATGTGTGTGAACTACATGCTTTGTATTGAAATTATCTTTACCCATCAGAAAATTAATTGTCAGCAGCCTTTCATTCTCGCAGCCCGTAAAATTGACATAAGCTTTACAAACATTCCACACAGTTTCTCAGGAAGAGCAAATTCAATCACACACACACACACACACACACACACACACACACACACGTGTTTCTAAAGGATTTAAACACGCAGTACAAGTCATAATGCTGTGTTGTTTCATTTTGATGATTCAACTATAAATCAATAACAAATTATTAATAATTACAATAAACTATTTAATCGGAATCAGTAAGTGCAAAATCCAAACTTCTTGAAATGAGACATTTGTGAGTTTAGCATTAAACATGAGTAAAAATGCACTTGAAATGCAAATGATGGTGTTAACGAGTGTTTACATGTACAACAAAACCCTGATAATGATCAAAAATCATCTATTTTATAACCCTGTTTTTAGGGTTTGCATGCAAATCAATAAACCCATATCACAAGAAAAACCATCTGAACGTAAACAGACATGATAAAGGTGTTTACATGCAAAACAAAATCTAGATGTTAAGGGATTTAAAATGATTTAAATGACATTTCATGTCTTCTGGTGTAAGATGTGCATGTAAACACACTTCATGATTGGCTAATGCTGTTTATGATTATTTTAATTAGGCCTAAGAAAGCTTATCACACCATTAGTTTCATATTATGAGCTGAAATTACTAACCAAATCATGTTTTTGCAGGCTGCAAAAATGTCTAACAGCATACTATTTCAGTGGTTTATCTCGTTACTGCTGTTGTTGATGGATTTACAGGGTGGGCGGAGCTTATGTACTGCACTGTATCTCATAAATGTTGTTGCTGACTGATTTACAGAGTGAGGAGGGCTTATTAAGTCCTACACTGTATTTAAAAAACTGCTGTTTTTGATTGATTTGTGGCGTGGGCGGGGCTTATGCGCTGCTGCAAACTATATTTCATAACTGCTGCTCTTGAGTTACATGTGAAGTGGGCGGGGCTTGTCAAGTCCTGCACTATATTTTAACAACTGCTGTTTCTGAGTGACGTGTGAAGTGGGCGGGGCTTATAGATAGCAGCACATTATTTTATAACTGCTATTTTAGAGTGACTTTTGGAGTAGGCGTGGCTTATGAAGTCCTGCACTATATTTAAAAACTGCTGCCTTTAATTCATTTATGGGGTGGGCAGGGCTTATGCACTGCTGCATTATATTTCATAACTGCTGCTGTTGAGTGATTTGTGAAGTGGGCGGGGCTTATGGGTTCTTGCACTATTAGATCTTCCCTCCTGTGATCCCAGCAGCCTGCGCAGCCGCGTTATCTCCAGTTTATACCTGCACAAAGACGCCACACCTGAGCATCACATGCCACCTAGAAAGTAATTTCCTTAATATCACAGGTGGGTGTTCAAATACAGTACCTGCCCAGGTGATTGTCCACATACTCCTTCAGCTCAGACACCTGCTCCTCTGCAACCGTTGCCCTTGTGATCAGTTGGGCGCGCTCCCTCTCTTGAGCTTCCTGTTGGAATTTTACTGTGTTTACCAGGGTGATATTTTCATGGTTACATGTGGGGATAATTGTGTATGTTTATACAATATTCTGCAATGTTTAATAGTTATCTTATCAGTTATGGTTAATTAACTTTAATGGTTTCTTGTAGCAGGTATTTGGCCTACCATGGTGTCTACTACTACTATCCTGGATCAACGTCATTATAAACAATCAGATTTGATCTTGCTTGAGCACGATCATTTTTTATGAACCATTCAGAGTTTTTGAACCAATCAGAGTCCATCAGAGTTTTTGGCTTGAACCAATCATTTATGTTGGTTCCAGGACTACCTTGCTATTGGTTACCTGTGTGGAGTTGGTTATTTCTCTGATCTGCTTTTGAACATCATTCCAGGAGTCTTGAGTTAGTCCAACCCTGCAGAATTTTTCAAGAACAAAACATAAAATAAGACAGTAAAAAGTATTTTTACATATAACTCTGAATGATACTCACCTCTGAGAAGACTCTGTAAATACAGCCATCTGAAATACCAAGCACATGATCAAGTCACAGAACTAATCCATTAAATAACACACACACACACACACACACCTGTTCTCGAGCCAGTTTCAGTTGGCTCTCCAGGCGGGCTTTGTCCTCTCTCAGTCTGTGTAGCTCTCTCTCGGTCTCTCCTCTCAGTTCGGTCCCCGTGGGACTGAAGTGGGCCTCAGGGGGTCCGGCCTCTAAAGAGTGTTCAGGGAGTGCCAGGATCTGCTCACGTTGCAGTCTGGGATACAGAGACACTACTTATCAGACCAAATCAGATCTAGTGTGTGTGGGAGCAGGTTTCGCCAGGGGGGCTGAAATGACTTAAAATGCCCATACAGAAAAAAGTTTCATAAAGAGGCAAAAATGTTCCGAATTCACATCCAAAAAACCAAACTCTGTATTTTAGATTTAGCCTAGAATAATTGTTTTACTGAGCATGTTTAATTTTTAAATAAAAGTTAATTAGTATTTGATTACAATTTTAGGTTAATTTCATAGTTGAAGCCACGAGTATTAACTAAAACTAACTTTAAAACATAAAAAAAAAATCATTATTTGAAATAAAATAAACATAAATATATGTTGAAACTATTTATATTTGATGAATAATATATATGAAATTAAAAAATATATATATATAGCTAACTACTAAAATGACAACAAATTTACTAAAACTTTAATGAAAAAAACAAATATTAACAACTACAATAGCATCTCAATGATACTAAAATAACACTATAGTAAAAGCACTTGCTTAAATCAGGCGTTCCCTAAATGGGGGTTATGAGGAAACTGTAGGGCGATTGTGATTTTGTTTGTGATTTTTTTACCCCAAAATAAAACACTTACTAAAATACTATATATAATATTAAATAATATTTTTTTTGTGTTCCTGCATGTCATAGGACCATTAACCGACACCACAGAACGCTGAACATGAGAATGTGTTGTTAAATTATTAAAATATTAATGCAATATCTCAGGCAGACTTTAATGAATATTTTATAGGTCAAAGGCTTGTGAATCCTTGTGCTAAATCAACACATGTAAGCATAAATTGTAAATAGTTTATATTAAGAGCAACAGGTGCAAATCAGTGGATGTTCAAGCACCTGTAAGCAATGAGTAGCTGTTGATAGGTGTTGCTCAGACCCTGTATGCGTTTGCGGTACGTTCTGATGGCTTTGGTGAGCTGTTCCTCTCTGGAGCGATATGATGTTTTCACCTCCTCCAGCATGGACTCAACAAGCCCCTTCAACTTCTGTCCCAAATCACCCTCACCAGCTGCGGTTAGACACTCCTACAGCACATTACAAGACTCTTCTAACATCAGTTTGTTTGAAAATGAAGAAATTATACATCAACTAGAAGCCACTATAAAAAGTGTGATTATATGTGTGTTAACCATATGTCTGTTGGCTTGTATACGTACTGTAATGTCCTGAATATAGCGTGTAAGTCGTGCCCTGTACTCTCTGTTGAGTTCCTTCAGATGATTTTGTAGTTTAGAGACCTCAGCCTCAGCCTCTTTCAGCTGATGTTGAGAAATAATGAGCGTCTGCATGTAGAGAGGGAACAAATCAGCAGCCAGAAACACATATACAGCATCTTCTGTGTGAATGAGTGATAATATACAGACTGCAGACTGCTGGGACAACTCGTGTCGGGTGCTTTGAATGGCTCTCTTATTCTCCTGCTGTTGCCTCCCCATGGTCACACTATGAGGAAGATAACACACACATATACACACATCAGCTGACCTTCAGCGCCCACGTCTCACGACTAAACGAGTCCACACATGTATCAAAGCCTCCCCACTCATAAAGATAAAAGCTCCACCACATCACTCCTGATGTAGCAGGTGCACAGAGTTTGCTCTCACTGGGTCAAACTTTGAGCAGACACCATTGTATCCTCTTCTGAGTGTGGCACTGACTCGGGCGATCCGATCACAGGTGCTCAGGTGAGATAGATGCTATTATCATACGTCTCCTGTGATCATTTGTGATCAGATTTCGAGGGGAGGGTCTATGATTTTGTGACTGGTATTTTAGTATTACAGTATTATACACAGTAGATGCTATTATTTACACATATTTTGAATTTATTTTTTAAACTTATAATTATATAGCTTTTGTTATATTTCAGACTTTATTTTAATTTTAGTTTAATTGTTTTATATGCTCGTTATTTTTATTAGTGCTTCTTTTAAACATTTCTATTTAGCTTTAATTATTTTTTATGGCAGATTTAGTTTTAGCAATTTTAGTACAGCTAGTTTAGTACAGCTAGTTAAAATTTTTCACCTAATATTTATATTTTATTTTATTTCAATTAACTAATTAATTAAATTACAAAAATAAATTTTAAATAGTTTCAGATTTAGTCTTAGTTAACAATAACACCATGGGTACAAACATCACTTATTATCTCAACATGCTTATGAAACACTAAAAAGTCGGCAAGCTGCTGTTCTCAAATATACAACAGAAGATGTTTCCAATTCTCATTGTTCTTTTAATTGAGCACCTGTTGTTTACTGAACTTCAGGTGTGTGTGCTTCACATGATCTGTGTTGCTACATGTTGATATCAGACATACTGAAGATGTTCCTTGAAATCTTTTGCATCTTTTACAAATGCAATTGCCAATCTGGCAACATTTCAAAACCCTAGCGCAGTGTATGATTGACAGGTGAGCAGTTGCTCTTTTGTTATTGTGGTCGTGTACACATGCACAAATGTGGTTTCAGTGATCACAAAACATTTCGGGCCCCATTTCACGTGTATTTAGTGCCGCCCACTAGTGTTTGGTAACCCGAGATGGGTCAAAATCTGAGCAGATGTCATGGTGTGTCTCACACTTTCTCCTCTAGCTGTCGTTGGTGCCCCTCGTAGCTTTTCCTCAGTTTCTCTAACTCGTCTCTCAGGTTATTCTGCACTCCCTGCATTGAAAAACAACATCAAACATGTATAAAAAACACCATATTACAGAAACATTATGGATAAGCACATTACAACAACAAGAAATGTGATACTTGATAGATATATAGCGTATCTCTGCTTGATTATTTATCTATAAATTATATTATTATATCTATAAACTATGTTATTGCCTGGCTATTTATTAAAAGTTGGAAAAAATAAGTGCATCCAGCTTTATCCACATAAATACAGTACAGCTTGACTGTTTATATTGTTGCAAAATGTAAAAATATTATCGCCTAGCTCAATATATAAAGTCAGATATATAAGTACACCTTACTTTATCTGCATTCATTCAGTTTACTCACATAAAGTGATATATGCTATGTAGCATATCTCAACTGTCTGATTGTTCATATTGTCGCAAAATGTCACTATATTATTGCCCAGCTTTAATCTGCTAAATGCGACTATAAGGCATGAAGATTTTAAGATATTATAAACATTAAAATCATGGTTTTCTGTAAATCTGTTTTGAAACTGTGTGTATTGTGAAAAGCAATATACAAATTAACAATTAAGAAATTGACTTGACTTGAAAAACTAGGGATTATGTAATAATATACTGCTGATATTCTTACGTTTCTTTCCGGTTGGCTCTTGCTCTGTTCAAACTCCTCTGGCTGTTAAAACAAACATCAAAAACAGAGTATGCACTATTTACAGAGTAAGTACTATTATCACACCACCCTGCATCATATTTGCTTACTGAAATCCAGTACTCGTTTCATACTAATTTTGGGGTGCTGATTCCAAAGCATGTCACACTTTCTCACAAAATATGTTCATTTCATAGCATTTTTGCTTTCGATAACCATTTGTTAGGTGAAGAAGTCTTGTGTTATCCCTTAATCAACAGAAAATCTCCAATAAAGACATGATTCCTGTCTTCCTCTGAGCTGAATTACAACTATTTGTTCAATTCTCACCCCTTTTTCACACGTATGAATGATTCTGAAGATATTATTGTATGCCTAATCCCTAATTCCACCTTTTCTGCTCCGTTGCAGATTGTAAGTTAAATGACACACTTTGAATACTTCTTTTTGACATTTGACTGCTTTTGTTATTTTGATAATTGCATTCAAGCTGATTCATACTGAGAATTCGAAAAATCTTCAATCTCACTTTGTGAGAAGCTTTACGTGATGGAAACTCAGCATCATCAGATTAATTAATATTACACCTTTTTTTTCAAGATGCAAGGCTGTGTGATTGTTCATACATTCGGAGTGTGTTCAATTGAATTCAGTCCCTTCTAGAGCAACACACATTGCTCGAGGAAGTATCTGATGAGAATGAGCATGTTTATGTGCGTCTCACCCTGACTCTGCTCTGGGACGTCCTGCTGAGCAGCGCTCGAACCCTCTCCACCTCCAGCATGTGTCTGTGTGTGCGCTCTCTCTCCTGCAGGAGCGTGTCGTGTGTGTGCGCGAGGGCGAGCAGCTCGGCGCTGAGCTCCTCTGAGTGTGTGCGTTCTCTTTCATAAGCGCCGCTCAGTGAAAGGAAGTTGCTCTTTATCACGGCGTACTCTTCAGCCAGGTCACGCTCACTTCGCTCAATGACTTCTAAGCGTGCCGATGCTGCTGTCACTTCCTGTCTGAGCCGGTCACACTCTGTCTGAAGAGATGAGGCGGTGCCCTCCTGAGATAGAACCTGGGGATGAAAGCATTAAATACATGTGTTAATCATTATTTTGATCATCAGTGTGCAAGGGCGTAGTTTTGGTTTGAATATTGGGGGGGTTGAAGTGTGAAGTGTTTTAGTAGAGTCCCAGGCCATGCTACCTCATAAGGTTTATTTATTTGTTTGTTTGCTTATATATTTATTTTTGTAAAATGGTCTTTTGTGCTATCATCTATGCAAAGTTGGTTGATAACATAACTGCAATAAAGTAACATCATAGTTAACAATTACTTGATTACATAGATATATATATATATATAGTTGTACTCGCTAGTTTTGGTTATGGGGGGGGTTATATTTCACGCACTTACCACGTTTTTCAGTTTAAAGATCGCCGCTTCATACTGCTCTCTCATTTTATTGGCCTCAATCTGCACATCAACAAGGTCTTTTGAGATCTGAAACACATATATATGAAATATGAACCTATGCATCAGACATCAGGCAGATCCCATATTTCCAGGTGCATTTCAGATCCTACCTTCAGTTTGTCTTCCTCACACTGGACCAGTTTGACTGACAGGTCGCTTTTTGACACGGCCTGCTGGCCCAGTTTGTTCTGGACCGAGTCAAGCTTACTAAACAGCGCTTCATTTCGTTCCCGCAGCTGTACCTGTAAATCAATCACAACATTCAGTGTTTTGGTTAAGTGACCCCCAATAAACGTATATAAGTATAATCAAGATTTTATTTATAGTAATACTCAGTAAAAACAGTAACACTTAATTAATTACAGAGAAAAATTATGAAAATGCATAAAATTTAATGTTTTTTTACACTACTGTTCAAAGGTTTGTGGTTGGTAAAAGTCTCTTCTGCTCACCAAGGCTGCAATTATTTTATCAAAAAACATTAAAAACAGCAATTAAATTGTGAAATATTCATTCAAATTAAAATAACTGTTTTCTGTGTAATTTATTCCTGTGATCAAAGCTGAATTTACTCAGTCTTTAGTGTCACATGATCCTTCAGAAATCATTCTAATACGTTGTTTTGCTGCTCCCCAATTTTTTTTTTAAATCTGATTATTATCAATGTTGAAAACAGTTTGCTGCTTCATTTTTGTGGAAACTATGATAGTTTTTATTTTTCAGGATTCATTGAGGAATAGAAAGTTCAAAAGAACAGCATTTATTTGATATAGAAATCTTTTGTCTTACTGTCACTTTTAATCAATTTAATGTGTACATGCTGAATAAAGGTAATCATTTCTTAAGTCAATCAATCAATCAATCAATCAACCAACCTATCTTACCCCAAACTTTTGAATGGTAGTGTATATATTTCTCACTTACCCTGATTAAAAACCCTGGGTTTTTACAACCCGATTATTTATAATGCATAAAAGATAAAAGTCCAAATGTGAATTTATATAAATTGTTTGGCTTAACTAATGGCCTATTTTAACTAATATAATAAATATTCGTTTTTTTTTAATGAAACTTCTTATAGAGTTAATTAATTCCTTTCAGATGACAAGAAAATATCTTACATTTTCTTCAGTCAGAGAGTGAATTTGCTCCTGAAGTTCGTTAATTGAGCTCTGTTTATTCGTGGAGTCCATGTTCTGCAGCTGTCAGAGGTGTGTTATGTCTGGTTTCTATAAACACGAGTCTCCATGGAAGTTCATAATGATCCTCACTCTCTGAGAAACAGCAAACTGTGAAAGAGAGCTCCATTTGACGTGTGAATCACATTAAACGATTCTTTCTGATGATTCAGTTGAATCATCAGAGTTGCTTAATTATTCAAATCCCGTTGATTAGACATGGTTTTATCAATCAGCATTCGATGCTATGTCATGAACACGTTAAATAATAGAAATACTGAACACACTGGATTAAAAAAATATATATACAGAGATATGATTTGTGCTGCATCTGCTCAACAAATGTTTTCTAAACAAATGAATCATTAACAACATTAACAACACAAGTCTCAGCACAATATAAGACATATATAGCCTGAGAAGCAGTCTATGGCCAAATCAGAAACAGTACTTACATTGCCTATCAGATCTGTTTTGTTGTGGAAACAGTTTTGCTGAATTGTTCTTCTGTTTGGTAAATATCAAGGGCTCTTGTGAAAGTTCAAAACCCCATTGTCCTTTACAATAGAAACGTAAGAGCATTTCTTGTTTAGTTCGACGGCAGGCATATTGTTCAACTGAATCGTGATTCATTTGTCTGATACGGGATAAACTGTGACAACAAATAGAAAAATCTTGATTCGGCATATTAACCTTGTTAATGCACGAAAACAAATGAATTGTGGCATTACTTTTGCGTATTGACTCGATGACTCGGTTAACTGAACAGATTCATTAAAACGAGTCAAATTTGGTCAACTGAACCCCAGCAGATGTAAACATCTTTTAGTCCACTTGTATGGTTAAATACCAGTTCAAATTAATACATTTATTAAACTCGAAAACTAATTAAAGTGAAAATATATGCCAGTCTGGCAATGCAAAACATGTTCAAAATCAGTATGTTATGAAATGAAACATAGCTGCAACAAACTGAACTGAAACTATAATTAAACCCATAATCAATAAAACTTACCTCGAAAACAAAATTACTTAAAAGAATCCCCTTTTGAGACAAACTGTTCGAAAGAACCGATTCGCTGAGGAAACGGCCGTTAGTTTTTATTCTAACTGGCGGGAAAAATGGCTAATCAGCTAAGATCAGGGACAAATAAAACGCATTATGAATAATTAAAACACATTATATCTTCCACAAAATACACAAACCACTTGAACATTTAACTTTGAGAGAGGTAATGTAATTCACTCAATATGATTAAGTAAATGTAGAAAAATTTATTAAAATGTATACAAGATATATGATACAAAGATAGCAGAACAAGTCTGGTCATTAAATAATTTGTAAATTGTACAAAATGACTTAAATATAATGGTCCCACGGCATTCTTGTTCAAAAGGCCACACACACATCACGTATGTAAGTGCATTCTGGGCATTCGCACACAAGCTACTCTACTAAAGCAACCCGCAAAGTGGCTTTAACAAAATCACACCTATCGAAGACGTGCCATTTACTAGACTGGCAGTCCCATAGAAATATGGCACATTTTTAAAAAAGGCTTCTGTAGGCTTGTCGTGTGCATTTCTGTACGCATTGAAAAATGTATGCAATTTTCTCCAGTTATCTTGAGGACCTCCTAAGCAAATCGTTCTCTCAATGATTGATGTTCTCATCTTCCTCCACCTCTTCATCATCCTCTGCAACATGGGTGTTCGTCTCTCTGTAGACCAGACGGACTCCAGCAGCGTTCTGTAGAGCCTCCAGACTGGTTTGACTCACGTACAAGCTCAAGTTTATGTTGGGACGCGTTGATCTCAATTCCTCTATTTTAGTCCAAGCCTAATACACATACAAAAACAATATTTCATCAAAATATAACTGGAAACAGATGTTAAAGGAATAGTTCATCCTAAAATGACAATACATTATTGACCCTCATGTCATTCCAAACAAGATAGTTTCTAGTGACCAAATTTGTTATCCTGTACAACTTTTCTAACCTTATTCAAATACTTTTGGGTCCATACAATATGTTTTCAGACCTGCATAAAGTGTCTTCAAACCCCTTTTGTGTTCCATAGAAAAAAAAAATAGCATTGAGAGGGATTTAAATGACATGAGGGCAAGTAAATAATGGTGAAAACCATTCCTCCAGAGTATAGCATGGCTATGGTTTCTCTTAAATACTAAGGCGGCTTTCACACTGGCAACAGTTCACATGAGAAACTGGTAATGTAAAATCTGTCATTCGGACCCAGGAGTGCACAGCGGTACCAAACCCAAAATTACCTGTAGGAGCTCATCTAAAGTTTGGTTGCAATTGCTGGAAAGTCTCTAGTTAAGTCATTTGTTTGTATATGTCAATAGCCAAAATGCTCTTGATTGCTGTTCGCTCACTTAACACGTTTTATTTGGATTAAAACTAAACAGTATATATAAGTAAAAACATTAACTGTTACATGATTTATGTATAATGAGTGGTTCCCAATATTACAAGAAAACGTGATTATTGTACCACTGCACTGGAGTGATAAAATGAGCAGTGAAAAAAAAGAAGCTTGTACAATACATTTTAACAGCCCTAGAGATGCGCCGATTCCGATTTCCGGAATTTATTTATTTTTTATTTTTTTGCTGATTCCGATTTTCTTTCTAAGATCTATAATTGACAGCATATACAAACAAAAATCTATACTTTTTTCAATGCAAAAAAAATATACAAATTTATTAAACATTACAATTCCCCCAATCTGGACTAAGTTACAGATATTCTCTATAAGTGCATTTACACTGCAAAATTGCAAATGCATAAATAATTTTATAAAATTAATGTTTTAAATATTATTATTATAACAAAATGCAATACTTTTAAATATGAAACCAAACCACCAGTAGGTGGCGGCAAATGACTGTGAGCCATTTAGTCATTCATTCAACCGATTTGTTCAAACGGCAGATTAATTCAGAAACGAGGGTCTTTTATTAATGGTTTTCTGAATCGTTGACTCACTTGATTTGTTCAAAAGCGTGGATTCATTCAGTAACAAAACACCGCTGTGTTGCTCAGAGACACACAGCAAACTATTTTCGTCAGCAAAATTGAGCGAAAACAGTCAATATTGTGTCTAAAATATAAGTCACTTAATTTGAACTTCTTGTTTATTAAACTACTATTGTATAAAATCAGTGTCACATTGCAATCGCGTTGATATTCAGTTAAACATCTTGGACGTGCAATGCTGCGTACCTAAATCATATAATATTTTTTTATAAGTATAAGTATAGAATGTTTCTTCTATACATCTATAACTTTCTATGAGTGCTGTTGCGCTCATTTGTTTTGATTTCTGCACGAGTCTCTCTCACACACTCAGACTGTGCAAGCCTCATCTGGCACGACATAAATACATTATCAGTCACTGTAAGTGTGACGTCAAAACAGCCCGGCTCGGAATTGGCAGACTGACCGGCCGGTCATTGGTCCGGGCCGATCATGCGAAAAACCGGCTAATACCGGTCCCTGGCCGGTCGATCGGTGCATCTCTAATAATTAAGCGGGAAAATGACTAAAGGAAACATCTAAACCAACTAAGATGATTCATATTCTTGATGAAAATATTGGTATTTTACCTGTTCTAGAATAAGCCATATCGGTGTAATGACAACATCATTAGTTCAAGAAAAACACATATAGGGGAAGAAAGTGGTAAATATTGATCTTAGATACGAGTGAAAGTGAGCATGCAGCATAATCGCGTAAAGCGAGTGCAATCAGAATCTGTTTTCTCCTCAAAAGAGTCCGTTTGCAAGCCTTCATGCAATGCACATAGTTCACTATGCTGCACATAATTTCCCCACGGTGTGTTGTCTATCATGCTCGCTTTGCATGTTTGTAATGATGGAAGATGAACGCAAATGCATTGGGTTTAATAGAATCAAGTGAGTCTGAAACCAATGTTGTGGGAACTCCAGGAATAACTGCACTTTGATTCGGACCGCAGCAAATGTGTCCAGTGTGAACACAACAAGTCCCCTAAAACACAACATACTATAAACCTCAACATACCTGCTGAAAGTTGCCATGATGGCAGTAGTGCTCCACCAGGAACCCATACACATCTCCAACACGCACTGCAGGGTTCAGATCCTTCTCTTCCAGCAGAGACTCGCACACACGTACCGCTTCCACTGGATCCTCCTCATGCATCCTACACACACACACACACACACACAAATACATGTACAAATGTGACCCTGGAGCACAAAACCAGTCGTAAGTAGCACGGGTATATTTGTAGCAATAGCCAACAATACATAGTATGGGTAAAAATTATGGATTTTTCTTTTATGCCAAAAATCTTTATAGGATATCAAGTAAAGATCATGTTCCATTAAGATATTTTGTAAATTTCCTACCGTAAATATATCAAAACTTAATTTTTGATTAGTAATATGCATTGCTAAGAACTTCATTTAGACAACGTTAAAGGTGAGTTTCTCAATATTTTGATTTTTTTTGCACCCTCAGATTCCAGATTTTCAAATACCGGTAGTTGTATCTCAGCCAAATATTGTCCTATCCTAACAAACCATTCATCAAAGGAAAGCTTATTTATTCAGCTTTCAGGTAATGTGTAAATCTCAATTTCCAAAAATTGACCCTTATGACTGGTTTTGTGGTCCAGGGTCACAAATGAAATAAAATATAACAAAACAAAATACTCCTTTTTCATCAGTACCTTCTTGCCTGAATGAATCTCTTGACGAGGCCGAATCTCTGTGTCAGTATGAGAAGTTTGCTGTCAGCCTCGTCTCCACTGCGACCCTTTGCTTTAGTCAGGCACTTGCACGCCTCCGTCAGAGCGCCATACGCCTTCTCATAATTCTGATAGTCATCAATTTCCACCTGTGTGCATTCAAAAAAAATAAAGGTTCCAGAAAGGCATTTTCACAGCAATGCCATAAAAGAACCATTTTTGGTTTCTCAAGGAACCTTTCAGTAAACAGTTCTTAAAAGAACCATTTTTTCTTAATGTGAAGAACATTTTAATAATCTCTAAAGAAACTTTTTCCACTATAAAGAACCTTTTGTGGAATGGGAAGGTTCTATGGATGGTAAATGTCCTTCATGGAACCACTAATGCCAATAAATGTATTTTTAACACTGTAAGGTGTTGATTATTGCATGGTCAGTTTTCACAGTACCGTCGGACACACGCTCTCAGTACCTCAGCACAGGCCTCATAAAAGCCAGCGAGCAGATCGATCGCACGTCCTTTTGTGTAGAAGCCGATGATGTTCTTCATGATCTCCGCGTCGTTCCTCCAGTCCAGTGACTGCAGGTAGTTGGCTGCCATCACGTAAATTTCCTTCTGTCTGGAAACACCTGCGAAAAACACTATTTTCTCGGTATCGCCGGATTTCAACAGCGCTCGCATTGCCTGTCAAAGATGAGAACAGGAACAGAGAAAAAAAGCTTGATATCTTTGCTTTTAGACGAGCCTGGTGAAAACCTATTTCAGGATAAGTGAAGATATAAATAGGCAATAAGTAAATATAAAAGAGAAAAAAATAGCTGGTGAAAACCCATGCATTTTTTTCAGAGCCCCAAACAGAAAAAAATATGCAATTTTGTGAGGCTGATTCTATATTTATATGGCCAGAAAGTAAGATTAAATTATGTTAGCTTGTAATGTAAAATCAACGAGACCTTATAAGAGTATATCAGACTACTAATACATAAAATACATACAAATATTAGTTGTCACTCTATAGCTCCCATTAATGTCTTAGTGAGATATATTTTTTATAGATGTAGTTTCAAATCATATAATGCAATGCAATACAATGACGATTGAGAAATGAACAAATAAACGTGAAATAAATGTGTAAAAAAGTTTTGATCATGTTTATAATTTAAAGACCTCAGAAATTCATACATCAATACACAGCAAGCTTTATAGGGTTAATTTGAGTTGAAATTATTTTAAGAAGTGAGAAGAAAGTAACATATGAGAAACATGAAACTAGCTCAGTGTAGAAAATTGATGGGATAACCATCAGTTCTATTGTCTGGCATCATTATATATAAATATCTGACTGCAAATGCAGTGAATCAGAATCACGTATTCACAAGAACCATGTCATAAGGTTACGTGAAATGGGCAAAATGAAAGCTGTCATTGATAAGTAAATCAGCTGTGGGTTTGTGCACAAGTCAAACCTTGATCTTGTTTCCAGCTTGTGTGTATTTCTTAGTGGCTAAGTGGTAGTTGCCCTGTCGCATGCAGCAGTCTGCGATTTTCTCCAGCAGCTCCTTTCTCCCGGCCTCAGACAGATGGGACGAGTCTTTTGGCACTGTCAGACTTTCGGCCAGATCTTCTGTGATGGTCAAACTCTGGTCCAAACACAACTGGAGCGCTTCATGGTACTACACACACATATCCATATGCATACAGTTACGAAACACTGTTGTGATTTCTATTTAATTCTACTATTACTGCTATTACTATAAAGTTTTAATAATCATTCTAATTCCATGAAAACAGAATTAGAACACAACTATAATAATAATGAGAAGAGGAATGATATGGTTGGAACAAATTGTCCAGCTAATGAATGATAAATACTTTTGACAGCCAATCAGAATCCATCTTGCTTCAATAGATTGATCATTTAAAGCAGCAGAAGACAAAACTGCAGCTTGCACTTAAAATAAACAGAAAGTTATTGTGAGTTACCGTTATTGTTCTTGTTGTAAACTGCTTTTTTGTTCAGTTTGCATGCAGAAATGGTATGAATATGAAATGATTGGTTGTATGACAGTGCATGGTGTGTTCACCTTTTTGGCAGCCACCAGCAATTCCACAGCTTTCTGGTACTGAGCGTGTTTTATGAAGAAATCAGAGCAGCGTGCTAGTAGGGCAGGGTCACTGTTTTCATTCAGGTCCTCTGCGATCAGCTGCAGAGCTCCAAACTGCTCTGTGGCAAAAGCTAGCTCCAAAGCCTTAGACACATGACCTGCCTGGAAAAGAGGAATGGAGCCGTCTTTTATAAGCGATCAGCACCACCTAGTGGTAAAGTCCGAAGGATGTTTGGATGTACCTTATGATAAAGCATAACAGCTCGGTCCATGTGCGTTCCTTTCTCTTCATAATACATTGCAGTGTCCATCATGTCCTCTGGATTGCTAAGCAGTGCCAAATTCATGAGCTGCTCGTCCAAGTTATTCTCTTTACACAGTCGTATGGCATTATTATAGGCTTGCGCTCGTGTGTAAAAGTGCACCGACTGGCTGATTTCATCCTGTCCCTCGTACTGCCGTGCAACATGATAAGACGCTGCTCTGTTGCCCGTCTCATTGGCTATCTCACTCGCCTGTCAAATATATAGATCACTGTGAAGTGTTTGGTTCATTTTGTTTTGGACACAAAGGGAACTTTCATCAACATACCTTTTGAATGTTTCCTAGATAACAGTGCACGCGCACTTGAGACAGGTAGTCCCGAGCGAGGTCATAGTAATGCAGCGCAGCCTCCATGTCTGATTGGCTCTCTAGATAATGACCCCACCACTTGTACAGATCCCTGGCCAATCACACACCAGACATCAGAGAATATCAAAGCCACGTCAGACTGCAGGGACCAGAATCATGAATCAATGAATCAAACTCACTCGTCCTTCATTTTATTGATGTAGATCTCCAGTGATAGATTGTCCTCCATCAGCATTCTCGGCACTTCAAACCGATGTGTGTCTGACTTCTCAAAACTATAGAATGGGACAGAAAAGAGGTAATGTATACATACTTAGGGACCATTTACATGACAACGTTTTCAGCCAAACACGGGAAACTTTTTATGCGTTTTGGGGACTGAAAACGCATATTTTTGAAAACGGGTTTTAAAGTGCAAGTTTTTGAAAATGGCATCGTTCTCGTTTCCGTGTAAACACCCAATATGGGAATCTGTGAAAACAGTGACGTCAGGCGCGTGCGTAGTACGCGTTAGGTATGTAGACATGCGCAGTACGTGTCGATTTTAAAGGCAGGCACGAACAAACATACACAACAATGGCGGAGTACATGGTACTGTTGTTGCTGCTCAAGAGTGTGCTAACTCTTCTTCAGCAAAGTGTGGATTTACTTCACCAATATTACAGCCAACAGCGGAGACGCATCATATACATCATCATAATCGTCACTTCTCTACAGGTACTGTTTACTAACAAGGTGACAGCACCAACTACTGGCCTGGCATACGTAGTACAGCGTTTTTGGCCATTTTCGCGGATATGTGTAAACGCGAATCGTTTTGAAAACGTTGTCGTGTATACGTGAAACCTTTTAAAATCGCAAAGAAAAAACTTTTCCATTTTTGACTACACCGTTGTCGTGTAAATGTAGCCATAGACACATGCATATATATATAAACGAACAAACAAAAAAACTAACTAAAGGTTAAAAAAACTAATTAAAAAAAATCTTTAAGACTTACATTTAGAGTTTAAAAGTTTTTATTATTTTACTTTTATTTATTACTTTTTATTGATACTTTTCAATCAGAGATACAAAAGAGATTATAATAGTTATGAATTTTAAAAATATTTTCTTTATATTTTTGAAAGACGTTTCTTAAGCTCACCAAGGATGTGTTTATTTAATTAAAAATACAGTAAAAATATTGTGAACTATTATTACAATTTAAAATAACTGCTTTGTAATTTAATATATTTTAAAATGTAATTAATTTCTGTGATGCAATTTTCTTTATATTTTTGAAAGACGTTTCTTAAGCTCACCAAGGATGTGTTTATTTAATTAAAAATACAGTAAAAATATTGTGAACTATTATTACAATATAAAATAACTGCTTTGTAATTTAATATATTTTAAAATGTAATTAATTTCTGTGATGCAATTTTCTTTATATTTTTGAAAGACGTTTCTTAAGCTCACCAAGGATGTGTTTATTTAATTAAAAATACAGTAAAAATATTGTGAACTATTATTACAATTTAAAATAACTGCTTTGTAATTTAATATATTTTAAAATGTAATTAATTTCTGTGATGCAAAACTGAATTTTTATGAAGCCATTACTCCGGTCTTTAGTGTCACATGATCCGTCAGAAATCACTCTAATTTGACTTAAAAACATACAAAAATCTTAATTATTCCAAAAATTTGATTGGTAGTGAAAATTTAGGGAGCAGAATTTTTTTTTCTTAAATACTGATACTTTTATTCAGCAGTGATGTATTAAATTGATCAAATATGAGAGTAAATAAATGTATGTTACAAAAAAATTATTTTTCAAATAAATGCTGTTTATTTGAACTGTCTATTCACCAACAAATACTGAAAAAAAGGGTTTTCAAAAAATATGAAGCAGCACAACTGTTTTCAACATTGATTATAATCAGAAATGTTTCTTGAGCAGCAAATCAGCATATTAGAATGATTTCTGAAGGATTACGTGACACTTAAGACTAGAGTAATAATGCTGAAAATTCAACTTCGCATCAAAGAAATAAATTATAATTTAATTTATATTACAACAGAAAACAGTAATTTTACATTGTAAAAATATTTCACAATATTTCTATTTTTACTGTATTTTTGACCAAATAAATGCAGCCTTGGAGAGCAAAAGAGACTTCTTTCAAAAACCTTAAAAATGTGACTGCCCCAGAACTTTGGAACAATAGCGTTTATACTATAATAAAAATGACATAGTAAAATATAATTATATATCAAAATAAAATGATAGGCAGGGTTTTGAATAGGGATGCACGATATTGGATTTTTGCCGATGTCCGATATTTTTCTAATCATTTTGGCCGATGCCGATACCAATACCGATATATTTCCTTTTGTTTGGAAACAACACCAAGTCTCTCCTGTGCAGAACTTTTAAGCAAAATATTTTTAATTTTGGTTAGTTTTTAACAAGAACTTATTTGTTAGAATTAAATAAACAATAATGCGGGTTTTTTGACAATACATTGAAGCTTTGAAAATAACTATAAATAAACTATATATTAATCGCTGCTTTTCCAAGAAAAATGCAGTGTTAACCCTAACATTTTATTTTAAGATTTAACATTTGTAGATGGTCTAAAGCAAAAGAGTTGTAAAAATTCTGAAAATCTTTTAGAGCTTATGATTTGTTTAAAAAATAAAACATATTAGACATTAATGAATAAATCAATATATATAAAAAAATTTATTTTACAAGTGTCATGTTTGATTGATTTTGTTTTCACGACAGCTATGGCTTCTGACCTTTAAATCAAAACATACTCATTATTTTATGACATCAATTACTGCTTTATTTATTCAGAAACACAGTCTAATTGTTATTTGTGTAGGCTATTTTACTGTTAATTTAATTAGAAGTAGGCCAACAGCGCCCCTTACAGATTAAAACTCCTTAACGAACGGGCGTTAGGACCTGGGGAAGGCTGTCACTGCTGCCGCTGCACGTGCTATTACTGTTAACTCTATCATACACTGAATGCATCATTCTGTACGTGCTTTCACAGATTAAATGCAGCGATCCAAAACAGTCAGTCAGTCAGTCTAATCATCATTCAGACAAAACTTTGCTTCAAGAATGAGCCACACTGCTGAGGTGATCTAATCGTTAGCACACCCTCAGCATGTGTTAACGTATTACTCTTATCGGCAAGACATATCGGCATAATTTTTCATATCGGGCCATGTCGATATTTACATTTAAAGCCATTATCGGCCGATTCCGATATCAGTCCGATAATATCGTGCATCCCTAGTTTTGATATTTGTTGGATCTTGGAGGTGTATCACAGCTGTGATTGTGTGTGAACGTGACACTCACTACACCAGCGCTAGGTTCTTGTCTCCCATGGCCTCCAGGTGTTTGGCGTAGCTGTAGTAAGTGGTTCGGAGCGGAATGCGGTCGTGCGTTTCTGCCGTCTCCACCGCCTGCTGCCATTGACCTGCCGCCTGATAAAACTTATTCAATAAATCAAACCTCCCGCATGACTTATACAAACGCTCTGCATCCTCCTGCGAAAAAAAGCGCGAGATGCTGCGATAAACCCAAACGTTTAAATCCAAATGTTTAGTTCTTGTCATTGTACTGAATGAGACAGAGAGGCTCCAAGTGCTCTAGGTTTATTTAGACAACGCTGTGTTTGTGCTTGTGTGCTTTAAACACGACATGAAACATCATTCACAATGTATTCAACTTCCATAATGTGACACACCTCAGAGTGAGACATATATGACATAAGAGGTGAATTTTGTGTTCAAGTCATCTGTGGAAAGTGTTTATGTGTCTTCTTACCAACATGCCCAGCTGTGTAGCCAGAACGGCCACCTGTGCCTCCACCTCTGGCTCTTTTTCAGCATCCCTGAGAGCACGAGCGGCCCGCGCGTTTCCCATGTTCCCCAGACACACACGCGCCACGTCCAGACGATGACTCTTCACACACATCCGTGCCATGTTCTCCCACACCGCCTCACTGCAGATGCAGATACACACAACACATTCAGTTCACTTCAAAAGCCAGAGATGTCTCAAAGAAGGCCATAAGACAGAAAAATTGGAAAAAAATAAAGTTTTAAAAATCATCCTAACAGTCTTAAAACAGGTTCCACAGTGGCTCTGTTGAGTTGCTATATGGTTCTTTGGTAACGTCTTTGATGTTCCAGGTTCTTTAAATCAACAGACTGTTCTTTTAAAGCAAAAGAATATAGAAGCTTTTCTAAACAACTAGAGACTTTTTGACTTCCATGACTTTTCTAATATTTTGTGATTATTTAATGAGATTCAGCTGCTAATGATTTAACCGATTTGTAAACTCAGCAGGAAGATCCATGATCTCAAGAGTCAGACATTATTATGGCTCACAAGTAATATTTACTCTACATAAGCTCTGCTGTAAAATATTCTAATGGCGAGCATAACATTAAAGATGTATATTCACCATAGAAATTAGTCATTCTTAGTAAAACTTTACAATGTTACATTTGTTAACTACATTAGTTAACATCAACTAATAATGAGAAATACTGTACTTCTAAATCATTTTCTAATCTTAATATTAATTTTGAAATTTACTAATACATTATTAAAATCAAAATGAAAACTATGAAAAGTTGTTTTATGAGCTAAAATGAACAAAGATTAATAAATACTGTTACAAATGTACTGATCATTGTTAGTGTAAGTTATTGCATCAGCTAACGATAACTAATGGGATCTTATTGTAAAGTGATACAGAATTCTTTATTGGGAAGATTGTACTGTATTTAATTCCATTATAAACATTCTCTCATATTTACGGGGGGGGGGGGTGTAACTTGTGGGACCCTTTAGAAAAAAAGTTACATTTTTTTAAACTTCAAAAGGTTTACAATGACGTCATCATGGTTTAAATTCTTTCTTCTTTTTTTTTTCAGATTTCTTTTTTTGGCAATATTCCAATTACATTTTTCTTGTCTTCTTTCTGAAAACTTCAGATCTGCACCATTTTAAAGTGTGGAAAAGTGCACTGAAACATAACATGAAGTAATAAATCTGTCTTTAAAGGGTGAGAGGATGTTTTAAAGATGATATTTGTGGAAACTCTTAGCAGCTGCTCCGAGTGTTTCTGCTGTTTCTCCCTCCGTTCCACCTCACGAGCGAACCGTCCCAGCTATGCATGGAATGACCCCATCAACACCCAACACTCTCTCGCCCACATTCCCTCTCTCCCACTCGCTTGGCCCTTCGCGCCCTCCCTGCTTTTTTCATCCACTCCCATCTGGTCTTTATTTATCCAAAATCCCCTCGTTCTCTCATTTTTTCGCTCCGTTTTTGCTTTTAGTAGATACAGATGTGGGCTGTTTATTAGAGCTAAGCAACAGGAAATTCCCTGAATCTTTGGGGGCCCAGAACTGGAAAAGAAACAACAGAAAAGTAGAAAGAGAATTATGATTTCCCCCTTTCCTTTTTTGGTTAAAACATGGAAATAAAGTACATTTTTACATTGTTCTGGGTGGTTGCAAGTCAAAAAACCCTCGAATCTCTATGATCTTCTAGTCTCTTGGCTCTTTCAGTGTGCATCTGTGGGATTTTGTCACTTGTTTTATAGTCCAGTGAGTAACACAAAGCACACCTCTCCTCAACAACATACATGATTTGAGGATCCATTTATGTCTGGAGCAGAAACATTGCAGGACAATATACAGGATTCTTAAAAATAAAGGTTCCTAAAGGTGGTTATCGCAATAATGCCATAGAAAAACCATTCCTCAAAGAACCTTTTAAAGAACAATTCTTAAAAGAACCATGTTTATTAGTGTGAAGAACATTTTCGTAGTCTAAAGAACCTTTTTCCACTTTTGCACTCTTAAAAGTAAAGGTTTCAAAGGGGGTTTGGCAGTGATGTCATAGAAGAACCAACTTTTGGTTCCTTAAAGAACATTTCAGTAAACAGATCTTCACCATTTTTTCTTAGTCTGAAGAACACTTTAAACAACTTTTTATGCAATGGAAAGGTTCCATGAATGTTAAAGGTTCTTCATGGAACCGTAGATGCCAAAAAAGAACATGCTTAAAAATAAAGGTTCTTTTTTTGGCATTGACGGTTCCATGAAGAACCTTTAATCTCCAATTAATAATCTCCAAGAACAATTCATTCCATAAAAGGTTTTTTATAGTGGAAAGAGGTTCTTCAGATTATTAAAATGTTCTTCACATTAAGAAAAAAATGGTTCTTTTAAGAACTGGTCACTGAAAGGTTCTTTGGGGAACCCAAAATGGCATCTTTGTGAAAACGGCCTTTTGGAATTTTTAAGAGTGAACCTTTTTAAGAATGTGTAGAATGGAAAGATTCCATAGATGTTAAAGGTTCTTCACAGAACCATCAATGCTAATCAAGCACCTTTATTTTTAAGAGAGAAACTGAACTTTAATATTTAAGTGTAACTAGACCAAAGATAGCTATGATATTTCATCTCCTGCTCCATCAATAACCAGCTCACTAAGTCAAAGAGAGAAAGAGGACGGGTGTTGCATTCTGTTCTGTCTACTTTCCTTCCAGGAAACACATCCTGTAGCTGGAGTAACGTGCTTGTCACCGACCAAGAGAGAGAGAACTCCTACCCTCTCATCCCAGTCCTTCTGAGCTTTTCAGGGATAAAGCACACACATGCTCGCACGTGAACATGGGAAACTGGTTAGGACAAGTAATCTGAGATAAACGAGCGAGGAAAGAGTGTGGGAAAGAACGAGAAACACAAGAGACTGCATCACACAGACATTCCTCAGCAGGGAGACGAGGAGAAAAAAAACAGCCAGCGCACATCTGGAGGAGAAAGGGGGAGGAACGGACGGGCAGAGAGCAGCAGAAGAACGGAGCGATTTAAAGAAAGCGTGCATGTTTATGTGATGGCCTTGGAGGTCCAGCGTCCAGCCTTACGAGCAGCAGTGACCCCCGACTCCGAGGAAGAGGGTTAGAGACTCCCGTCAAGACTCAAGAATGAGTGGCGATGTCCTCTAGCTAACCTCTCACAGCGTTCATGCCGCTCTGTGTTTCTGCGTAGCGTGCCCGTGGACGTTTCAGGAATTCGGGCACTCCGGAGGGTGTATGGCCGTGCGCAGGCTGGTGGTGGTGGCGGCGGCGGTGGCCCTGCTTTCTCTGGTGCTCAAAAACTTGGCGACATTCAGCTCCAGCTGGGTGCTGCAGGTGCTGGAGGACGGACGGCGGCGGAGCGTGGGGCTCTGGAGAGCATGTGCGCACGAGGACACACACGCTCACGAGCCCACAGCCTGCCAGAGACTCAGCTGGGGATCGGAGCTCGCGGGGTATCAGGAGTCACGCAGCACTGTCAAACGTGAGTCTCCAGTGAATAGATGCTAATACAGCCTCTGCAGTAAACTCATTTCTGCACATTTTAATGCACTGATACCCTTTACTTAACAGAGAAAGATAACACTTTTATTAACATATATTTTTAACAGATCAGTAGGTAATGTACAATCAAACAGAAATATTGCTAAACATAAAAATAAATAATTTCAGAGCTAAGCATGATTTTGTGAGCATAATATCCAAGCATGTCTTACTGAAAGTTATTGTGTTGTAGAAAAGCACTGAAAATGTGACAATTATATAATGTTTAGTAAAAATACACTGAAATACTTAGAAATGTCATACAACTTTGATTAATATATTTTTTATATATATGTTTGATGTTATATATTTATATACACATGTAATAATAAAAATAAAAGTATATAAATAATATATAAATAAAATATCTATAATATATGAAATGTAATAAAAAAGGAATATATATATATATATATATATATATATATATTGCAATTTAATATTACAATTTAATACTATTTAATACAATGAATGTGTGTGTGTTTGTGTATATATATATATATATACAGTGGTGTGAAAAAGTGTTGGCCCCCTTCCTGTTTTTTTAATGTTTTGCATATTTGTCACACTTAAAAGATTCAAATCATCAAACAAATTTTAATATTACACAAAGATAATGCAAGTAAATACAAAATGCAGTTTTTAAATGATTTC
>NW_015552655.1:1469506-1474665 GCF_001515605.1 Sinocyclocheilus anshuiensis
CTTGCATTATCTTTGTGTAATATTAAAATTTGTTTGATGATCTGAATCTTTTAAGTGTGACAAATATGCAAAAAAATAAGAAATCAGGAAGGGGGCCAACACTTTTTCACACCACTGTATACTGTATATATATATATATATATATATATATATTAAACAAATATTTTATTATGTTTTATAATATAATATAATATAATATAATATTACATTTTATTATTTGGTCTTACTATTCTTAATATAGAAATAGTTTTATTTATTGCAATTTATTTAATGTATTTCTCTTTCTGGAAATTTTGCTTCATTAAAAATATATAATTAAATAAATGAATTAAAACAAGCAGAAATCTGTCAAGCTTAAGATCACTGCAAGAATTTGTGATTACTCAGAAAATCAACAAGACAAAAAGTGTCAATTTTTACAAATTTCAATTTAACTGCTTTCATATGAATTGGCAGCCTTAAAATCTTATCTAAAATATTTTTTTCTTTAAATTTGAGATCTAGATGTCTAGAGCACATTTTTATTTAATTTGTCATCAACTTGATGTCTGGTTAGTATTAAACCATGGCAACTATCACTGGATGAACAAGTAAGCAGAGCTTTGCTGGCCTGTATCATGCAGCCTGGCACGTCTGTCCATCTACCCTGATTTAGAAATAGGAAACGGATGGACACAGTGAAGGATTGTCTTTCAGGAAGTGACACCCACATTGGCACAGTTGTGTATTATAGACATCTGCAGCTGGATCTTCCTTACAATGATTCAGATCCTCTACCTACACACACACACACGCACACACACACACGCACTCCTCTGCTCATACATGTATATGTGAATCAAACGAGTCACTGAATCATTTACGAATCATTTGAGCATTCATTTTTCTTTTTTTCTGACTGCAGTTCAGTTTGACATGATGCGGGCATGTAACCTGATGGCTACGGTGGCTCTGACCGTGGGTCAGCTAATCTTCCTGTTTGGGTTACTGGAGATAAGCCACATTACCCAGGATTCTCAGTGGTGGGAGGAAGCCATCGCTGCCCTGTTCCAGTTAGCCAGTGAGTGTTCAAACCCGCTTCTACAGTCGCTAACAAACACTAACAGCCCCTTTGAGGAGCGTCAAGAAGCCTGACACAAACACCACACACCCTCCTTCAAACAACACATTAATTCTTCAATATCAAACCGTCTGTCCTCAGAGATACGGCTTCTATTGTCCTGTGTTTGTTGTTCTGCATTTTGGGAAAGGAAAGATGGAGCTTTGAGGATCTGTAACAGAACAAACATCAACAAAGCACAGTGGCCTGAAGCTACACACAATTCAACAGGAAACAACAGAGTCCTGGCCAGAGGCCCGCTCACAAATTAAATCCACTCCCATTTGGGACGTACGCAGGCCTGTCTCTTCAAAACTCGCTGTTGACGTCCCATGAAAGTGTGCTAGCTGTGATGTTATCTTGTTTTATTGTGCGTGCTTGCTGCATAACTATACTATCTGCATAGATGTTTAAATGCTAACTTGCATACTCACATGAACACATGCTCGTTGATGGACTATTAGTGAATGGACAGTTGGTGAGGTAGTTATTACAGAAACACCCAGAACATCATAGCAACACCCTAGCAACTGCCCAGAACACCCTAGCAATGACCTAAAACACCTTACCAACCACCAAGAACATTCTAACAACTAGGGGTGGGCGATATACCAGCAGACACGATTAACCAGTAGAAATATGTCAACCGGTAGAGATTTTGGACTATCGTCTTTATCGTGCTTATGCACTGCAGTGCGTATGGTCATGAAAATGTATTGTTTGCACACATTTTTAAGCATTTTAAAAACAAATGTTTTTAAGCCTTTTAAATGCAAACAACAGCACTATATGCACGTGCAGTCTGTGAGACTGTTTCTGAGTGCGGTCTGAGCACATATGAATCCGCTGCTCAGAGCGCGCAAGTATTTTTGTTGCTTTATTGGCCTTGAACGGTTAAATACACATACTTATATGTGTGAAAATGCCCGTCTTTGCAAGTATCCTCGTAAACACAGTCATTTAGGTCTTAAGTGAAAGTAAACAGCTGAGAAAGAAAACGCATGTGTAACAGTATATTGATCCGGGCAGTTCTTAAAGTGACAGCAGTCTAATATTCCTGCTGTCGTGATATTGGATATCGGTCATATCGCCCACCCCTAAGTACAACTATGAATTACTGCTTGGAATTACTGTTAATCGTTTTTTTATCATTCAGACTTTTTTTCATGTCAATATTCAATTGCTTTAAAAATAAGTTGTTATTCGCTACAATGGTTCTCCTTTATTGTGAATAACTGTGTTCAGGAATTATTACAAATATGCACAATATTCACAATCAAATGCCAAAATTCAAGACTGAGGAACTCAGCAGACACATATCCATTAAACAACACGAAGAAAACAGTGGTAGGAGAGAGACAGAGAGTTGGGTTCATTCCATATCGTCCCGTCTGTCCATGAACAGATTTCCCTCTAAGCAGCAACGAGGTGTTTGCAAGTGATAGTTTCCTCCATGTAAATAGCCACTCCATCATACTGGCTTCCGACGTTCATTAATTAAAATGATCACCGAAGGCACAGAGCAGATCCAAGGAGCTCCTCTCCTGTCAGTCTCTGAGAGAGCAGAGATACAGAGAGGATCAATCTGTCTGCAATACAACACCACGCCACATCACTGCAATTAGTCGAGCAGCTGGAAACGCGTTCGCAGCCTCCACACTGACAATAGAGCCCTAATGAAGGCAAAAGATGTGTGTGCGTGGAAATGCTAACTTGCATACTCACATGAACACATGCTCGTTGATGGACTATTAGTGAATGGACAGTTGGTGAGGTAGTTATTACAGAAACACCCAGAACATCATAGCAACACCCTAGCAACTGCCCAGAACACCCTAGCAATGACCTAAAACACCTTACCAACCACCAAGAACATTCTAACAACTAGGGGTGGGCGATATACCAGCAGACACGATTAACCAGTAGAAATATGTCAACCGGTAGAGATTTTGGACTATCGTCTTTATCGTGCTTATGCACTGCAGTGCGTATGGTCATGAAAATGTATTGTTTGCACACATTTTTAAGCATTTTAAAAACAAATGTTTTTAAGCCTTTTAAATGCAAACAACAGCACTATATGCACGTGCAGTCTGTGAGACTGTTTCTGAGTGCGGTCTGAGCACATATGAATCCGCTGCTCAGAGCGCGCAAGTATTTTTGTTGCTTTATTGGCCTTGAACGGTTAAATACACATACTTATATGTGTGAAAATGCCCGTCTTTGCAAGTATCCTCGTAAACACAGTCATTTAGGTCTTAAGTGAAAGTAAACAGCTGAGAAAGAAAACACATGTGTAACAGTATTTTGGATCCAGATGTTCGGTTTTAAAGAGGAAGCAGCCTATTTTTCCTCCTGTCTGTCATTCATGTTAATCAAACAACAGTGAGAGAAAATCTAAATCACTTCTGTAACTTTAATAATGAGAAATTTAATTTACACAGTGAAAACTATGCAGTGTCTTTTTGGGGGACTTTTGCCTTTATTATGATAGGACAGATCAGAGCTGATAAGAAGTGAAGTGGGAGCGAGATAAGGGGGCGGGATCAGAAAAGGTCCTCGAGTTGGGATTCGAACTCGGGACGCCCGTATCGCAACGGTGCTGTATGTTGGCGAGCTGTCCACATATCAGCCTGTATTTATTTATTGTAGTTTTTTGTCCTATTGCTTGTATTTAGTTACTTATCTTCAGTGAGCTTGAGTTTTTCTATTTTTTTCAGGCTTGTATTAGTTTTTTTCTGTGATATTGACAGTGGTGACTGGAATTATGAAAATTCTATGGTTTCAAAAACTTTGTTATCATAAAAACCTTATTAAAAGCAAACTAACTATATTGTGCTGTATATTGTTATCGTGATATAAAATTACTCATGTGATATAAGATTTTGGTCATATCGCCCACCCCTACTAACAACCATCAAGAACACCCTAGCTATGTCCTACCAACCACCAAACAATGCTATTACAACCACCCAGAACACCCCAGCGTTATGGAAGCACACATGTTCTATTAATTCACACAGCGGTTGTTTTCTTAACCTCAGGTAATTTTTTATAGACACTCTGATCCTTTCCTTTGTAAGATAATGAGCTCTAGATAGTCTTGTTTTTGAAAAATTCTTTTTAGTTTCAGCAAAGCCGTCCACGGCTGTGATTGCGCTACGATGGTGGTCTGTTACTAGTGAAGTATATCAGTTCAGCTAATAGTGCACAATGTGTGTGTCATTTTAAGTGTGACTATAGTTATATTTAGCTAACAGGGGTCCAGAGCACCAGCGGCAGCCGCGTAGCTCCAGAGAGCGACAGTCAGGCGCCAGGATATCCCTGCTCAGGACGAGGAAGTGTCTGTAACTACCTGTTATGCAAACCCAGAGCCGCAGAGGAAAGATGGGGAGGGGTAGTGTGACAGTACGGAGGGGGCCAACGAGTGTCAGAGTTATTAGACACAGACTTCAACGGGAATTGATTATATTTTAAGAAGCGCAGAGCAATAGGGAAGAAAGAGATGTGGATGTATGTGACGCCACGGAGGAGCATGTTTCATCAGGACGGGTCTAGAATCACTCACAGTGTGTGTGTGTGTAATGGGTGGAGGAAACAAGTGTCCTGATTAACTGTCCCCGCAATACTGCGTCTGTTTACACAATCTCTAGGGACAGACTATGTCTGACAAAATGAAAACAACTGTCCTCATACTGCAATATAAATTATAAACAAGCACAAACTGCTTCCATGAAGTAAACCAGTCAGATGCTGGCAAACCATCAACTCCTTACAAACATCCATATGTACATCAGACTTTCCTCTCATATTCTCATAGTTTAAGTCAGGGCTGGACGGGGACAAAAAATCGGCCCAGGCATTTTTTGGTCCAGGCGGCCCACCACCATTTCTATATATATATATATACATATATTCACAGAAATAAATTACATTTTAATATATATTTAAATGGAAAGCAGTTCTTTTAAATAGTAAAAACATTTCACAATATTACTGCGTTTGCTGTATTTTGGATCAAATAAATGCAGGCTTGGTGAGAAGAGACTTCTTTACCAGT
>NW_015552655.1:1474794-1475447 GCF_001515605.1 Sinocyclocheilus anshuiensis
CACAAGGAAATATGTGACACATATATTACAAAACCATACAAATAAAGTATTTCTTTATTATATAAGTCAGGGGTATTCAATTAAAGTTCCAAGGCGCGCCCTCTATATTTTCTTCCAAGCAGAGGTCCAAACAAAAAAAAGTATATATATTTTTTTTACATGTATTACATTATTGCATTTTTACATTTAGATACATGCCATGCCATGTGACAAAAAAAAATTCTGTTCAGGGTTTTCCTCCTGAAATCTATACTATTTTAATATTTTAGCCTACTTAAAAGCATTATCTAAAAACAATGAAGCTACAATAATCAAAACGTTCTCATCGTGAGCAGAAAAGAAAGATAACTAGCAATTTCAAAGTTTAAGTTCTATCCTAGCCATATAACAACAAATAACAATTTTCCCAATTATAATTACATGATTCTTTTGAAATGTTCTTAGCCTACAGATGAATAATGCTAAATGTAGATCACAAATGTCTTGTCACATCTGGTTTGAACAGTCAGAGTCATAGGTTATATAAAAATACTAGAGGATATAGCGCTGAAAGATTCATAAACGACCCTGAGCGCTTGTTATGTGAGCCGCTCCGCTGTTTAGACGCGCCGTTCACTTAAAATGGTGCTGTTACGGCTCGCGGTCCGGAGGGA
>NW_015552655.1:1475905-1515716 GCF_001515605.1 Sinocyclocheilus anshuiensis
GAAAATGCCCGGTATGCCCGATTACCAATCCAGCCCTGGTTTAAGTGCACTGACTAGACATTCACACAACAGCGCCATTGAACAGGGACTTTCCCTCAGACACCTTAATCACCTCACTCAAGGACACAACGATGATGGCTCAAGGCTAGTTTGTGGGCCATTTAATTTCAGTTTTATTCTAAAGTACTTTGTGTTAATGAGAGTGAAAGCTTAAAGGGATAGTTCACCCAAAGATGAAAATTCTGTCATCATTTTCTCACCCTCATGTTGTTCCAAACCTGTATGAGTTTCATTTCATTTTCATCATATTTTAAAGAATGTTTGTAACCTAAGAGTTGCTGGTAGCCATTGACTAAGTATTTTTCCATACTATGGAAGTAAAATGGCATTTCTGGGTGAAGTATCTTTTTAATAATATAACAAATAGTTTTGGATCAAAAATCAGATTAAGCCACTTGAAAAGCTGTTGTAAAAGGGCAATATACACACAGACTTGCGACATTAAAATCTATATTAATGAACCATACCACAAGCGCATTTTTTTTGGCAACTGTAAATAGCCTACTGTGAGGCTAATGAATATTTAAAGTATATAAATAAATAAAATAAAAATTATATATATATATACACTAAAGTTCAATAATGAATTCAATTAATAAAAAAAAAGAAAAAGAAAATGTAATTACTAAATAATTATACTAAATATTGGTATGCAGTGTGATCTGTAGGATTTAAATTGTAGTAATGAATTAAACAAAAATAAAAGAGGACTTACACATTCAAGCATACACTGAAACTGAAATCAAACACTTGTTCACCAATTCACCGTTAAATACATACTGAATGTCACACGAGTATAGACACGACTGCACTTTGTGTGATGTTAAAATCACAAGCTATTTGACTACTTGAAATACATTCTGACTGAAAATTGGACAAGGCTGGACATATGGATGTGATTTGGATCAGGATCATTTTTCATGGGTGTTTTTTCTGTTAGACTACAAACAACTAAACAGATCTGAGAGGGTCTTTTTTTTTTATATACTAAAAATAAAAACTTCAAAAAAACAAAAATGATCAAGAATAAACAGTCCATGACAAAGTAAGTCAGAGAGAGAGCAATATGTGAAGCAAAGAGAGAAAAACATCTGTTCCTGAATAAATTGAATCGAGCCTGTTATTGTACATCATGTTCCAGTTCAATTGTACAAGTGTGAGTAAGAATCGTCAGATGAAACTGAATGAATTGGAGGGAAGGAAGGAAGAATGGAAGGATAGAGGAGAAAAGGAAGGAAAAGGGATGACACTGGGCCAAAAAAAAGCTGCATTCCGAATAAAAACTGAACGAATGAACGCCTCACTCGCTCTTGTTTCTGCCTAAATAAAACACGCACATGTAACGCGATCTGAATCCTGTAACTTTTTCCATTTCGTTGTTCTCCTGCCATCTCACATCCTCTACGGTCTGTATTTCTGGGAATCTGCTGTTGTGTTTTCAGGCCGCAGTTATTAATAACACATGTGCTCGGAGTCTTTACAGGAAGTGGGAGACGTACTACTCCTATTAGCCAAAACCAACTCGAATCAGTCAAAAGGGAAGAAGATTGAGCTATTATTATGGTCGTGATGAATTAAAGGAATGTTTCGGGTTCAGGCTCTGTAGTTAGCTATGTGACATGCTTTCAAAAACCAAAGATAATAATTTGGTTTGTAAAAAACAAATACAAATGGTGTTTTCTAGAGAATGTTTTTTTAATGAACCAGGAAAGAGCTTCAGGAGGGTTTAAAAGCAAAATGTGCAGCTAATGATGTGTAAAAAATGGTTTTTTTTTTAATTCTGTGCTCTCATGTCATATCTTATTTTTATCACAACCAAACTTTCTTGAGCAAACCTCAATTATGCTTTAAAATGCTTGGTCATGACTTTTTTTTTTTACATAATATTATGAAAAGGCATGGAGTAACTGTTCACAATTAAACCAGTAACATACATTAAGAAAATCAATTGGTTCAATTTGGAGTTTATGCTGGCAAAGTAAAGTTTTCCTAATTTTAAAAGACCAACTCAAAATAGAGAAATTCAGGCAAATTTAACACCCTTAAGGTGTGAAACATGAATTAAAAAAAAAAATTATTTGAATAAAAGCCAAATTTAGGTAGAACTGGATTTGTTTTATTCTATATAACCCATTGAAATGTAATGCTGATAAGTGCGACATTAAATTGACAGATATTTTACTGAATTAAAAAAATTATAATAAAATTAATGCTCTATTTTAAAAGTTTTTAAAAGCATCACACATTAAAAAAGGGAAATATATCAAATATTATGATTAAAGACAGCATGAAATTAATATTTACTCTATTTTCTAAATGCATGTATCCCCTAAATTTATGATTTCTTAAAAAAAGTGTATTTTTATAAACTATATATTCTTTAAAATATATTCTATAAATCATCCTAGTGGACAGAAAGCTCCCCTAACTGAATGAATGAATATTTTTATTTTATTTTTTCATTTAATTTTTATTTTTACTTTCTTTCTTTTTTTTTTCACCGCTTGTTACACTTGTTTAGTTCTCGGTCGAAAATAAAAGCCCTACAAAAAACATCTGAAAAAGACTAAATCCAAGATATGGTGATAATATCACATAATGAGAGATTTATAACCAACACACCAAGAATTTTCAGCACAGCACAAGGATTAAAAATTGACGCTTTGGCTGGTTTTAAACCATCTTCTGAAACTAAGTCCTGTCTCTCTCTCTGCAGGTTTTGTGCTGGTGATCGGTCTGGTGACGTTCTACAGGATCGGCCCCTACACTCACCTGTCCTACGCCTGCTACGTTAACATCGCTGCTTGCTTGTTTGCCACGCTAGCGGCCGCCATGCTAATCTGGAATATTCTGCATCGCCGTGATGACTGCATGTCTCCGTCGGTCATCGTCATCAGCCGATCTCTAACCACACCCTTCAGGCCGCGCCTAGACAATGACTACGTAGAGTCGCCATGCTGACACACAAAGACACACCTCACCTGAGACAAAACACAGGGTGGATATTTAGACGGATGGACGGACACAAACGCACATGGAGAGGAGTTCTATCATTTTAAGTGAAACTGATCTCTTCGACTCCGCAAAAAGTGGATTCGGACTGAATGGAAGACTTTTGAAATGCATTTAAACACAGAAGCAGCATTGTGGATTGCAAAGAATACAACAGACAGATAAAGATCAAGCTGGATCTTGACACGTTTATATTCATAAGTGCACTTGTGAGAAAGTAGAAGCACATTCGTATGCACACATATCTGTTATGGTTCTATGAAACATGGAGTTTCAGATTTCAAAAGGAGTCCAGGCATTGAATATTGCTCCCAGGTCAATTGAATACAGTCCTTTACAGGCCAGCACGGAATCTGCACTTTTATACATGTTCTCTGCTAATTGAAGGGGGGAAAAAATTCTGGACAGATTTAAATTGGGAAATTTGACATGTCCAGTCATTTTTTTGTGTGTGTTTTGCATAAAGAAACCAAATTTATTTTAAGAAACATTGCAATATTTTGCATTATGACATATTTATTACAAATAAGCACATTTGCCCCCAGATTCTCAATATAATGTGTCTATTATAGTAAAGTGTCAATGCTTTACTTTTGAGCTTTTTTACAAATTAAAATAACCATAAATTAAAGCAGAACAACAAATATATAAAATATAAAACCGTGAAATAATGTAATGAGAACTCTGGGGAAAATATGCGAAATTTCTAAACATGCTTGATTGCTTCATTTTAAGCAAAATGTAAAATGTACTTTTTTTTAAATTGTTAAATTAGTCCAACACATTTAATCTACCAATTTAAGAGGGAATGAGATGGAAATCATGGAGATTTTTCTTTTCAGTAATGAGAACAGCAGGGAAATTTTGCTTAATTAATAACCATGAAAATTTGCTTAATTGCTTCATTTTGTTTACACAAAACATTTTTTTTTATTATTATAGTTCATTTTTTATATATATATATATATATATATATATATATGACACCCAAATATGGCAAAATGGGTTAAAAAGAGTGAGAGAGATATCAAATTATTCCAAAATATTCAATTTATGAATATGTGAAGGGGACGAGATGGAAACCTGGAGGTGCAGATTCTATGCAGGTCTGGTCATTTGGTACCAGAATTATTTTATTGACTTCTGCATGTGCATTCATCTGACAATTGACATCTGATATTACAATAATCTACAAGATGCCAATGAGGAAACTCTGTATAGTCATGATCTGAAAGTGATAGACTGGAACTATATCAGTTCAGTAAACAATAGACATTAATATTTGCTTACCTGTGCCTGTGGTACTCATATATGAGTATAATATAGAGCTATATTAAGTATATTATTAAAATCTCACATTTCACCCTGAGTGGGACTGGTATAATATTATTAAAGAAATAAACATAAAGCCATTCAACACTCAAAGGGGATTTTCTGGGTTTGACTTTGTGTGTGTGTGTGAGAGAGATCAGTGAGCATAGAAGAGAGTCAAGGACAGTCTGAATGAGAGGAAATGAACGGAGACACACATTATACTCCACTGTGACCCCTGATTCCAAACTGACACTTGAATGACGATAACATGAGAGCAATTAATTTCATTACATGCACAGAAACTATTGGTATGAATAAGGGATAGCTCACCCGAAAAGGGTCAAAGAATCATGAAAAAAGGTATTCCACAAAAATATGAAGCAGCGCAACTTTTTTTAAAACATGATTATTCCAAGAAATGTTTCCTGAGCAGCAAATCAGCATATTAGAATGATTTCTGAAGGATCATGTGACACTGAAGACTGCTGAAAATACAGCTCAGCATCACAGGAAATTACATTTTGGAAAAAAATATTTAAACAGTTATTTTAAGTTACACAGATTTGGAATGAAAAAACCTTTAAAAGGTGAAAGGTTAAAGGTCATATAAACATATCCGACAGTCCGTGCCACAGACAAACCCTACAGGGATCCGTCACAGTTCTTGAGAATGTGATTGTTAAAGATAGGCATCAATAGATCACTCAACTCAAGCTCTTTTCCTCTTCTCGCCGTTTCATCTGTTGCTAAAATGAACTAAAACAATACAGCAGGACTGTACAGTACACACACCCTATACAGTCATGGAAATCTGTGTCTTTTACGGTAGTGCTCTCATACACTCCGGCGTCTTTTGGGAAGCCGCTACACACACCTATATCAAATTATTCCAAAATATTCAATTTATGAATATGTGAAGGGGACGAGATGGAAACCTGGAGGTGCAGATTCTATGCAGGTCTGGTCATTTGGTACCAGAATTATTTTATTGACTTCTGCATGTGCATTCATCTGACAATTGACATCTGATATTACAATAATCTACAAGATGCCAATGAGGAAACTCTGTATAGTCATGATCTGAAAGTGATAGACTGGAACTATATCAGTTCAGTAAACAATAGACATTAATATTTGCTTACCTGTGCCTGTGGTACTCATATATGAGTATAATATAGAGCTATATTAAGTATATTATTAAAATCTCACATTTCACCCTGAGTGGGACTGGTATAATATTATTAAAGAAATAAACATAAAGCCATTCAACACTCAAAGGGGATTTTCTGGGTTTGACTTTGTGTGTGTGTGTGAGAGAGATCAGTGAGCATAGAAGAGAGTCAAGGACAGTCTGAATGAGAGGAAATGAACGGAGACACACATTATACTCCACTGTGACCCCTGATTCCAAACTGACACTTGAATGACGATAACATGAGAGCAATTAATTTCATTACATGCACAGAAACTATTGGTATGAATAAGGGATAGCTCACCCGAAAAGGGTCAAAGAATCATGAAAAAAGGTATTCCACAAAAATATGAAGCAGCGCAACTTTTTTTAAAACATGATTATTCCAAGAAATGTTTCCTGAGCAGCAAATCAGCATATTAGAATGATTTCTGAAGGATCATGTGACACTGAAGACTGCTGAAAATACAGCTCAGCATCACAGGAAATTACATTTTGGAAAAAAATATTTAAACAGTTATTTTAAGTTACACAGATTTGGAATGAAAAAACCTTTAAAAGGTGAAAGGTTAAAGGTCATATAAACATATCCGACAGTCCGTGCCACAGACAAACCCTACAGGGATCCGTCACAGTTCTTGAGAATGTGATTGTTAAAGATAGGCATCAATAGATCACTCAACTCAAGCTCTTTTCCTCTTCTCGCCGTTTCATCTGTTGCTAAAATGAACTAAAACAATACAGCAGGACTGTACAGTACACACACCCTATACAGTCATGGAAATCTGTGTCTTTTACGGTAGTGCTCTCATACACTCCGGCGTCTTTTGGGAAGCCGCTACACACACCTACATATAAACATCAGTAACCTTACAAGCATGCAAAGTACAATTACAATTCCCATTATAAACATGAAACGCACACACACCCTTCCCAAAAGCCACTTCTGTATATTTCATTTGAACAGGGAGACGGCAGTGTGTGTGTGTGTGTGTGTCTGTTTAGATCACAATATCCTCTCTGGAAATATGACAGGGAATGCATTTTGTGTCTGAAATCAATGACAGCACTCATACAATAGAAACATCCGGCTCAACGTCCATTACCTCATTTATCAGTGGGAAATCATTTTTATGATGGAGATCTTTTTACATAGCATCTCCCTTTTCGCTGGAATGGATGGTAAATGGTAATCATGCCATCTTGCACGTCCTCCACATATACCCAGAGCGCAGAGGGTGTTTCACTCACTCACAGTGACTCAGTCGAACACAAGGGGAATGCCTGTGTTTTAAATCCTGCTAAGCTGCCTAACTAGGTAGCACTTTTAGTTGTGATTGACCAATAAATTCACCAAGGAATTAATTGACCACAGGGCTTGCAAAATTTCAAAATCACTGGTAGCTGGTATCAAATAATTTAATAATACAAATAAAATAAATCTCTTCATATAAACAAACTAAGGCTTCGGCTGTGCTTTTTCCATTTAAGATCAGAGGCAACCACTGCATTTTAATCATGATCCAAACGAAGATGCTAAATACATGTTATTTAGATTGCAATTAGATTGTATAATTTCGAAATCTGAAGCAAAAACAGAATGGTCTGATTTTAGCTTTGTGAATGAGATGCAAATGTCACTCTCTGACAGCAGGTGGCGCTTATGGAACAGCAGGTATTTATAGGCTGCTGCCCCTTTAAGACCGAATGCACGGATCCAATATAATGATGCACTTGAGATTTCTTTCTCCACTGTTTACGTTCACTTAAGACATAACCGACTGTGTTTACGAGAGTACTTGCCGAGACAGTTATTTTGAGATAATTTTGTGTGTATGTGTTCACTCAGATGCAAGGATATGCAAAAGAGGAATCAATTCTGTGTACACGCATTGTCTGAAACCATAGACTGTATAACGCGGCTCTCTGTGCACGCTTTGAATGAGTGCGCGCAGCACCGAATGCCCGTGAATTGTTTAAAACACTTGAATGTTTAAATCGGCAAGACTTAGAAACACGTGCAAATGATCAAGTATGATCCATTTTACCCCTACAAGCTAGTGAACAACGCAAATCAAGGAAGGAATTTTATATCACTGTTCAAGATAGCCCGTCGGGTACGGCGGTGATATATTTTGGTAGCCCGACTGGAAAACACAATAGCCCCGGGACATCGGGCTAGTGATTCTGCGAGCCATGGACCAGTATTTCAAGAAGATCATTTTGAGACGATCCGTACAGTGCTGTTATTGTTAATTAAAACAAAAATGATTAAAAATTGTAAAAGAATATACAAATATATAAATAAAATATAAATATTAGATTTAAAAAAAACTTAGAAAACTTAGAAAATTTAAAATGTTGCATGGCAACTAACTGAAATAAAATAAGTTTAGGCTGAAGTACTCATATTACTAAAACTAAAATAAAAATTGAAAACTAATATAGAAAATAATAAAAATGAAACACCCCCCCCAAAATACAAATAAATGATAATTTACAATATTAATAAATACTATAAAAGTATACAAATAATACTAAAATAGCACTGGATCAGCAACAGCCAATTAGCTTTCTATGCGAACATTTTCAAATGTTTTTATGAATTTTAACCAGCTTTATTTTAGTATTATTTATAGCTTTTATTTTTCTATTTTTATTTTCATTTAAGTTTTAGTAATTTTGTTGTGCTTTTGTAATTTTTTTATATTTCCATTTAGTTTTTCTTGATATTTGTTTTTACTCATTTTAGTATTTTACCTTCAAAATATTTTATTTCAGTTAGCGGCCAAGGCTGAATTTCTCATTTCTTTATATTTTATTTCAACTTAATTTCAATAAACTATTTTTAATAGTTTTAGTTAACAATAACACCGTTTTTGAGTAATCAGCAATCGATCATCCTGCTCTATATATATCAGTATCGATCACTACAATAGTTTTTTGCCCATTAGATTCATGCTTAAACACCTGTCTATGGAGGCATATTATTACACAAATGACTGCTATCACACAAACTATACACTTATCTAGTCTTTGATACGCAAGCACAGAAAATAAGTGTTGACATCTGAAGGGGCCATTCACACAGAACTAATTTTCACTAGGAAAAACTACTTTTAACCTGACACAGTACCAAAAAAATGCAGTAATCATGCACAAGATGCTGAAAAAGCAGCAAGCCACAGCAGAATGGTCAAAGATGACCGTCTAGTGCATGTTCAGATAGAAAAACAATCAAAAAGCAGTGCAGCTGAACGCAAAAAGTGGCCGTAAAAGCACTTTCAAATGTTCTACCAATCTAATTTCTGACTTGCACATTCACTTATTATGAACCTCATCGCTCTGGTAAGATGTGAGTGCATGAGTGTTGAACATGTGTTTGTGTGTGTACCTCTTGATGAGTTTGATGGCTTTAAATGCTTCGTCCATGTCCCCTATAGTGAGGTAGAAGCTGAAGTTCAGCATGGCGTCTCGGGTCTGTTTCTCGCAGCTCTCTAACCCCACAAAGTCTCGGAGGGCTCGCCGTACCACCATCTGAGGGGACGAAGGCACCTGGGGTGCGGCGGAGGGAGTCGAGACCACCTGATCTCCACCCTCACCCAGCTGAGAGGACAGAGAGACACATTTTTTAAAGATACACAACGCACAGACTCTTTGTAGATTACTGAAACAAATTCAAAGATATGAATGAAAAGAGGAAGAGTGATGTGTGATGATTCTTCTCCCAAATGACTGCTGGGTAATTGTGAGGGTACTCACATCAGGGAGAATGAGGCCTCCCCTCCGAAATAAGAGCTTAGCAATGGCAGAACAATCAGAATAGAATAAGAATGAGAAAAATGAAACAATGCATTCAGAAAAAATACAGTAAAAGGGTGAGAAATAGATATGCATATAGAATGACAGAAAAGCATGGAGAAAGGGGAATGAAGGGTGTCTGTATCTTCTTTGTCTGTACCTTGCAAATATAATAGTAATACGGTGTATCTAAAGCCAGTAGAGAGAGCAGCGTAGCAGGTTTAGGCTGTGAGTCCTGCAGGAGGAGACCGTGTTCCTGTGTCACAAAGAACGTCACCACCAACACATCCTCCTGCCAGGAAAGACAAAAACCTTTTTATACACTAACTCAATTAATGGATTCGGGTCTATTTTGACCTGGAAGAGAAACATAAAAATGTCAAAAATAAAATGCATAGTTTTTAGTATGGAAAACAAACTGAGCCAAGACTATAAAAATAAAGATCATTTCATTGTTTCAGATTTTTTAAAGACTTTTAAGAGAGAGACAATTTCATCAAAATGTTATATTTTTTGCATTTGTGTCTGTTCTGAACCAGGTATAAACTGATTTAAAAAAAGATTTTAAAAAGACAAAACAACAACGAAAAAAACCAAAAAAACATGTGATGCTATGCAGTTTTTTTTTTTTTTCAAAAAAAAAAGAAAAAAAAGGGTGATGGATTATGAGTGTTTAAGGCAAGCTTTTAAATCATACCTAATTTGTAATTACTTAAATATGATTTATGAAATAAAAATATATGAACATATATAAAATAAAATAAATATTAAAAAACAAATTAATTTCATATTCATTAGGTTGTGTTTTACCTTCTCTATTTGTGATTGGCTGCTGCTGTGGAGGTCAGAGTTCACGGGAACTGTTTCACACACAAACAGACGTGACTCGTTCTCGTCCCAGAACTGAGAAACAGGGCAGCGGCCGGCCAACTCCACCTCACATCGAGTTCTTAAATTCAAATACAATTTTTCTCAAAGAACGTCTATTTATCTTTATCTCTGTTCCTGTAAGACCACACCAACACAAACACAGGCACCTTTGACTGTCCTCAGACTGTGCGAGACTGCTCTCTGGCCTCCCTATGAAGAAGTTGAAGTAAGACAGCGTGTCCAGCTCGATGTCATAGAAATACACTTTGTTATCCGGCCGCCCGTTCACCTACGATGCACAAAAAACATTTATCTGTTATATCTGCTATATATATATATATATATAACAGATAACAGATTGTTACTGTTTTGTTATATTTTGTGATGCCTTATAATTTTGTTGTTATTTTTCTTCTTTTCTATAAATATTTGTAAAAAATGTAAAATAAGGGATCCAAATCACAATTTGCAAGTCATAATTGGGTTTTTAATGACCATTTTCCTCCTGCTGCATTCCTGCAGTTCAGTTTTAATATTTCATCTTGGTCGAATAGGAAAGATGCTTTTGCATTATGAACATTACCATGCATCAAACTTGTATTTCAAAAGAGCAAAGTCCCTTTAAGAACTGTCTTTTTTTTTTTTTACCTGTGTAATAAGGATGCTCAACTGATTTCCGCTGGCATTGCATTTGACTGATCTCAGAGCGCCCAGGTCAGGAATGAGCTCAGAGAGGTTCTTCATGACACCCATGGCTTTGGCCTCCCTGTGCACACAAACACACATGCATTATACACACATATATACATTTACACACGTTTGAGTAGATTAGTGTGTGTTTACCTGCATGTGAGGTCAAAGACTCTGACGTGACACGTATCTGTTCCCACGGCCAGGTAAGATCCACACACACTCAGCAGTGTGGGGTTTCCTTCCGCTTCAGAAAACACCAACAACTGCTTCACGGTGCCCTGGACATTCACACACACAAACATACACTTGTAAAACACAAACTTGGAAATGTGAACAGTCACTGTGTAAAATGTGTATTTTCATGTGTTAAAGAACATGGATGTGTGTAGAGTTTGTGTATGTGTACCTGCGGTGTGCGGATCTGGACACGGTTTGGTTCGACGGTATAAATGTTTTCTTCATGTACCGCAAGAGCAGGAGACTCACACTGGAAAGAACCTGATGATGAAAACATAAAAATTTATTCAGAAATGACTCGGTGTCTCTTATATGCCATGACATATAGGTAGGTCCTGATTCTGTGTGGTCCTGCATATCAGTCATTATTAATGATGTGTTGTCTGGAAATATATTACATGTGTTTATGGTACCTGTGCTGTGTAGGGTTTGTCCTGATGGCTCGTACACAGTGATATATTTCCCGTTCCACACCGTCACCATATCCTGTACAAACAGATACGAAAATAACGTAGAAAAATTTTGCAGATTTTAATATATATATATTTTATAATTACATAATAAATATAAATTTCTTTATTATTACTTAATTTTGCTAAATTTAAAAACATGTATTTAATCTTTTAAAATGTTAGAAAAAAAAAAAATTAACTTAGGCAATTTAAATATATAGCAAAATGTTGTTATGAAATATTATAAATTCAAAAATATGTGTGTGTGTGTGTGTGTGTGTGTAATATTTAGCTATTTTTTAATTGCCTCAGTTAATTTCCTTTCTTTTTCTCACATTTTATTTAATCACGTTTTTCACAGTTATTAAATAATTTAACAAAATAATCTATTGTTATTATTATTATATAACATATATTTAAATAAATAATACATAATATATAACATATATGATTTTGTAAATAATTTAGCACAACTGGACATTTTTTATAATAATATTAATCAGTTTTAACATTGCTCTTCTTTTCTGTAAAAGTTGTGGAAATAAATTCCCCTGGTTCTGGTCATGTGGCAATAAAAAAAATATTGTGTCTACATTCATCATATGTTGTGAACAATGATGCTGTCTTGAGGGTTTATGGTAAAATCATTGCAGTACATTTGCAGAATGAGGTGAAACTAGAAAAGGGTTGTGTGTTAAATGCTGCTGTGTGAATGTGCCACATTAAATGTGTCTTACCTTGGTGACTTGCACGGCTCTGATGTGTGTGTCTGTGTGGAAGGTGATGTGTGTGTTGGTGTTGAAGTTGGCCAGGCTGAGCTGTGTTGGCGTGAGCTGCACTGCTGCCATCTGCTGGCTGTAATGAGAACACATCACATGCTCTGACAGGATCACCACACAGCTGCTGCTGCAGACAGCCAACAGATGAGAGCTCGAACCCCACTGCAGACACACAGACAGACACGGGGAGACAGACTTCAACAAACTGAAGCAAGAATCAGAATTACTGTCTGAAATAACCAATCACATGTCATAATGTTGTAAATATCCCTAAATATGGGATAAAAATATCCACTGCTCACTTGTAGCTGTGAGACGTTTCCTTCCACCTCTGCTGGTGTTTGGAGTTTCCAGTGTATTTTCGTGTCTCCTTTCTGATCACTCACTGTCACCATGTGCCACAGAGCAACACGACCTCTGCTGGTACCTGCTGCAAGAACTTCTGCAGATGAAAACACAAAGATCCAGATTACTTCTGAACAAAATCACACTTGTAAAATCACTTACATTTGTGTTTTAGCAGATGCCTTCATATAAAATGACCTAAACTGTATTCAAGATATACATTTCATCAATACGTGCATTGCTCTGGGAATCAAACCTATTAGCTTTTTTTGTCTTTTCAATAAGAATTTGCTAAATGAGAGACAGGAAAGACAACAATGTTAAAAAAGATTTCTGTTTCAAATAAATGCTGTTCTTTTGAACAAAGAAAGATCCTGAAAAAATGTATCATAGTTTCCACAAAAATATAAAGCAGCACAACTTTGAGAATAATCAGAAATGTTTCTTAAGCAGCAATTCAGTATATTAGAATGCAGGAATAACTGTTATTCAAATAAATACAGTCTTGGTAAGCATAAAAGGCTTCTTTCAAAAACAAAAAATCGTAGTGATTCCAAATGGTAGTGTTTTAAAACAATTTCAAACGGAAAACAATACAGAAACTCAGGCAGTATTTGTGTAAGTGTGTACATTGTTCAGAGTTGCACAGACTTGTAACAGTGTAAATCTTACGCTTAGAAGTGCAAAAGGAAACACAGTTGAGCAGTTCTCCTTTCTCAAAGCCCAGAGACTCATCCAGCGTCAGAGCGTAATGATCATCTAGCTCCACATCCCACAACCTATACAAACACACACACCACCATCAGAACACATGCAACATCTCAGGGCAACTGCTGAGAAACTAGAACTGAGAAACACTTTTATATACAAGGTTTAAAACACACACACACACACACACACACACACACAGAGGACTAAAATTTGTTGTTAACCTAATGTGTTGTTCTCCTGATGCTGTGATGAGCAAACCGTTTTCTGTCCACACAATGTCTGCATGCTGCCCACCTCTGCCACTGAGCTTCACCTGTACACACACCAGGGTTATTATAGTTAGCTAAAACTAAACCATAAAACCATACCTTTTTTGTTACTTGAAATAATAATAATAATAAATGTTAACTAGAATAAAATAGTTTTAAAAATTATTTTATTTCAGCTAGCTGCCAAGGCAAAATTTCCCATTTTCATTTAGCCTAACTAGATGTACTAAAATAACTAAAACTAAAATAAATTAATGTAAATTATTTAGACATGTCAAAAAAAAAATTCCCCCATTTGTATGTGAATGGCAAGAAATTGTGAATGATGTGTACAGTATGGAAATGCTGACCCTTTCCTTAAAGGGGTCCTATTATGCTCTTTTACAAAGTCTTGATTTTGTTTTGGGGGTGTACTAGAACAGGCTGTGATTTCTGTTAAAGGTCCCATATTGTCAAAACTGAAATTTCTGTATTTATTTGAAAAAAGGGGAAAAAATTAAGTAAAAAACAACAAAATTACTAAATTTCTTGATGTACTAAAATAACTAAAATTGTAATAAAAACTATATAGACATTAAAAACAAAACATTTTAAATGCAAAAACACAGAATTGCTAAAACTTTAACTAAAATTAAAATGAAATTAAAAGATAAAAATAAAGAACTTGTCTGGTTTTTGTGGTTGTATTCTGATATCTAATTGGACAGACATATGAAGTTTGATCTGTTACCTTACTGATCTCCTGAGCGATTCCTTCCGGTCCAAGACTGAAGTGAGAGAGCAGCAGTGAGTCTGTTACCACGGCGAGAACGGCCCTCCTCTTGGAGTACCACATCTTCTGTACCGCACTCTCAACGGACAGCAACGGCACACTCCGCACCTGCTCATCCACGCTGTACACGCTCCCTAAATAACACACACAAACACGGTTAGAACAAACCGACAGCACCTGAACATCATTGCTAAACATCCTGTCACCTCTCACCATCAGCTGTACTGATGTAGAATGCCAGTCCTTCCTGTGATCCCAGCGCAAACCCTCCTTTATTGCTCTTCTTCCAGTTAAACATGTCCAGAGCACTTTCATCGCCGCTGACAGCAGCACGGGCCAGCATCGCCACATCCCTACCGATATAAACACACACTGTAGGATTCTTATGCCAGATAGAGTGCATATAAAAAATAGCAACTCTTGTGAAAAATAATACTTCTTATGAAAATAATATACTTTAAAAGGATATACAAGTGTATATAAGTGTTATATTTTCTTAATTTCAGTTAAATTAAATTACAATAAAATGCATTATAATTTACATTTATATTAAATGTAATTAGCTAAACCAAAGTGGCCTTTCATTTTATTCATATTATATTATCTGCAAGTAGTTTTTTTTTTTATATACTTTTAAGATTTGAAGTTCACAACAAGTGCACAATCGCTACAATTAAGAAAAAAAAAATCTAATAAGTTTACAGTAATCATTCAACTCCAATACAAGATTTTGACGTACTATGTACATACACTCTAACTTTCACAACTCAAAATTTCCTCTCTAGTCCAGCTAGAACTAGTACTGCCACTAAACTGTTGAGAAATCATTATAGCACTGATGTGAGGGTTAAATGAGACTCACTCAGCAGGTGGTGGAGGTCTGAAGATGCAACATGTCAGTGGGTTACTGTAGTCATGTTTTATCAGAGGAGATCCCTGCAGTTTCCCTCTAGCGTCCACCCTCCACACCGCCATTACACCTGCCTGCAACACACACACACACACACATGCGCATACTTTCACCTCAGTGCATATGAACCCTAAACATCAGCATTTATTATATTACATAGTGAAATGTGTGTAACCTGATCTCCTGTGACCAGTCTGTTGCCGTTACTGCTCCACTCCAGCACTGTGATGCAGGCGGTGTGTGTGTTGTTGGGCAGGGGTGTGTGTTCACCGGAGGGGTGTGAGAGGAGCATGGTCTCGCCCGTCTCCCATCCCACCGCCAGCAGGGCTTTAGTCGGGTGCCACTGCAACAACGAGGGGCTGAATCCCCGTTCCACATGACACAGCTCAATATGCTCCCCCTAAAACAGACAGATTTTACAGAACACATTAATACTCAACGTCATCATTGACAATACTGTATTTCAGGAAAGAATAGTGGATCGTAAAATAACATTTGAATTGAACTATTAAATGTTAAGTGAACTATTAGGTTCGTTAGGTTACAACTAAAATGATAAAACAATACATACACTACCGTTCAAAAAGTTTGGAATGATTTTTTAACGTTTCTGTAAGATGTCTCTTATATGCTCACCAAGGCTGCATGTATTTGATCAAAAATACTGTTAAAAGTTATGAAATATAATTACAATTTAAAATAACGGTCTTATATTTTTATTTATTTTTAAATGTATTCCTGTGATCAAAGCTGAATTTTCAGCATCATTACTCCAGTCTTCAGTGTCACATGATCCTTCAGAAATCATTCTAATATGCTGATTTACTCAAGAAAAATGTATTCATATTATCAAGTTGTGCTGCTTCATATTTTTGTGGAAATGTTTTTTCAGGATTCTTTGACGAATAGAAAGATCAAATGTCTTTAATGTCGCTTTTAAACAATTTAATGCATCTTTGCTGATTAAAAGTATTAATGTCTTTTTTTTTTTTTACTTACTAACCCCGAACTTTTGAATTGGTTGTGCATCACGGTTTCCACAACAATATGAAGCAGCACAACCATTTTCAACATTGAGAATAATAAGAAAGGTTTCTTGAGAAGCAAATCAGCATATCAGAATGATTTCTGAAGGATCATGTGACACTGAAGACTGGAGTAATGATGCTGAATATTCAGCTTTTGCATAACATGTATAAATTACATTTGAAAAGATACTGAAATAGAAAACAGGTTTTTGAAATTGTAATAATATTTCACAATATTACTGTTTTTACTGTTTAAATAATTGCAGCCCTGGTGAGCAGAAAAGTCTTTCAAAAACATCTCACAGACCCCAAACTTTTGAACAGTAGTCTATTGTGTTATTGAAAATGTATAGTAATGTAAAACTTGCATACAAAATCAAATATTCTCTCACCTGCTGCAGGTAAAGATCCACGCAGCCCCCGGTGGAGGCGTTCACAGAGCCCACGGCCAGCACACACACACTGGAATGCCATGAGATCAGGACAGCCGCTCCACTGCTGTCAGGGGCCTCGACACGATGATCAAAATACACAGCCATGACCTACAAAACTACAGAAATAATGATCAGACTGTGTGTTAATATCACAAGGCACATCTTACAACAGCAATCTAACACTGACAATATTGATTGAGAACCTAAATATGACAGCTACAATATAAAAAAAACACTCTCTATATGGTTTACATAACATTTCTGGTTAACAGGAATTATTGTGATGGTACTATGGTACAGTGAGGGTCAGACGATGATACCATTGATAAATACTATATGATTATACAGTGGTATTAAAATGATAATCCGAGGCACTTAACATAGCATAATGCCTAAAACCATTACCATGCTACTATGATCAAAAAACATGGTAGTACCATGGTATTTTTATGTAATTGTGACTCCTTAAAAGTTAACGGTTTGCTGCGCTGATAAAGTTGTAGATAAGATGTATTTCTAAAGCTGGGAAAACTATTGTGATGATATTTTAAGCTATTTCAGCGTCAATGGTTAAGTGTAATGGTAACTGTTGTTTACATCCGTTTTAAACGTTAGTAAATCTGTCGCTAGCTCTGTTAGCTAATCCACACCGAGGCCTGCCGCTTTAAAAAACCTTTCAAATAACGACTGTTTAAAGAATTTACCTGAGAGCTCTTCCACTCAGCACTGCCGTTATGACCGTGTGTTTTTCACGCTGCATATGTATGATTTAGACAATAGAAAGATGAAATTAGCCCTTAGATGTTTACGACGCGCCTTTAGCCGTGAAGCGTCTTTTTCGGTTGCCCAGACAACCCCAAGAAGCGCGAAGGGGCGGAGCTAAAACGTGAGCGCTGCGTCTCAACCAATGAGGTGAAGCGAGTGGAATGGCTAATGAGGTGCGTTTTGTTATTATGGTTTCAGCACATGTGGGGGGGGATTAGGGTAACTGCAGCTTGATAATAGTTTGTCATGAACAACCAACCCATTTTAACTTTTATTTATAATTTGAAAAGAGTTTGAATTTTAATAGAATGGGATAACAGATTTTGGTAACCTTTATTAATGCCTTGTTGGGTTTGGTGACCCTGCTGTATATCTGCAGCTGTTCGCATCAGACTAAAATGCTTTCTAAGACATAAAATTATGAGTTTTCCACAGCATAAAATGAAACAGAAGTCATAAAGTGAACAGAAGTCTTCAATGTCCCCAAAAAGCTCTTTATTTAACAGTAACTAAATATTAGTAGTACAAAAATAACACAATACATGAAATCCAAGGAACAATGCCATAGTAATTAGGGATGCATGTCATGATCATAAAATCTTCTCCAGATGAGTGTGAGATATTGTCAGCCCTCCTCAGGTCTCCATATCTGGGATCTGCAGCTGAGTTTTGAGGTTTTTGTCCAGCAGCATGAAACTCTGTACCGCCAAACTCCTGCAGTCTGCGTCACACTCATTCTCTGCCACATCTGCACATAATAAGACATTTATGAATAACATATACAAACTCAAACACATACAGAGTCAAACAAGCACTGTGTACCTGCTAGCCAGGCTCTGGTCTCCATCAGGTCATCACCAAGTTCTGTGAGTAAGTTCTCAGCAGGCATGCTCAGAAACACAGCACAAACCGCAAACATAACGCCCCTCCGCACCATCCTACAGTTAAAGCCAGAGAGAGAGCATTAGATGTAGGCATGTAATATAATGCATCCTAGAACACAAACTTACTGGTCAGTGTGGAAGCGCATGGGCCAAACTAAATCCAGCAGAGCTCGGCCCATCTGAGACGCAACCTGAGCAAAAACATCAGTGATTATATGAAGTGCACATCACTCCTAATAGGGCTGCACCATTTGGGGAATAAATCAAATTGTAATTTTTTCTGATTCTAAATTGAGGTTTAAAATGCAATTTCAAATTTCAGGTTTGCTGTGCTTGTTTGTAGAGCTGCCTAAATTTTGTGATTATATATCAATATGACTAAAAAACAATAATAAAATATGCACTTTAGTTCCGCTAACTTCACAAACAAATCCTTTAAATTTAAAGGTATTCAGAACAGGAATTAAAAATAGTAGTATAATAGTATACAACAAACACACCAGTTAGAACTTCTCTTACACAACTTCTTTTGCATTACATACAAAAATGACTTATTAGAATAAATACAGGACAACTACTAACACAACAGACCATCATCATACCTGTTTAAGCAGTGTCCTGAGCTCTGAATCCAGAGCCAAATAACCAAGAACAGACTTTAACAACTGAGTCTGAATTTAAGGAGAAATGGGAAAAAAACAGAAGTCAATACTTTTATTCAGCAAGGTTGCATTAAATTGATCAAACGTGACAATAAAGACATTTATAATGTTCAATTTCAAATAAATAATATTCTTTTGAACTTTCTATTCATCAAAGATTCCAAATGATGCATTAAAATCTGCAGTGGTTATAAGGATTCATTAAAATATGCAGTGGCTGTAATGATGCATTAAAGAATGCAGGGGTTGTAATTATGCATTAAAACAGAATGTGGTTGCAACAATGTATGAAAATTTTCTGTGGCTGCAATGATACATCCATATATAACACATAATATGCAGTGATTACAATGATGCATTGACATGCGAGCAGTGATTGCAGTGATGCATTAAAAAAAGTAGTGGTTGCAATGGTTCTGTAAATTATGCAATTTCTGCAATGACGCTTTAAAATATGCAGTGGTTGCAGTGATGCTTTACATATGTGGCGGTTGCAATTATGCATTAAAATACGAAGTGGATGCAATGATGCTTTAAGCATGTGCTTTATTTATTCCTTTATTTACAAGTATTTCCACCCTGAATGTGTGTGATACCTCTGAGAGCGTGGCATGTCTTCTCCAGTGTGTCCAGTATGCTGGCGGCCAGCAGCGGGTAGTACTGCTGTGGTAGGAAGGCGTCAGGTGTGTTTGCATGCAGATGGTTGCAGGTAATGGAGGGCAAAGCTGCAAGGTGACCGATGACAATGGTCTCTCTTAGCTGGGGAGTCTAAATAGGCTCCGCCCACCTCACATCTGGACCACAACAACACCTGAGGACGACCAGCAGAGAGGAACAGCTCCAGTACAGACGCACATCGCTCCAGACCCGCACTCTCTCTGTGTGTAAAAGAGACACAACACATCATTAGTATAGATAGACAGATAAACGTTCTAATTTCCATAAGCAGATGCTCTTGGCTGGGTCCTTAATTTACAAACACAACTTTTCTCCGCACAGATATTATTTATGGAACAATAAGGATATTCTTTACAAGAATAAATGGTAAAAATCACTTTTCTTTGACAACTGGTTCTAGTTGTCAAACTAGACAAGTTGGACAGCTTTTTAATTCACAAGGCAGACTTTACAACTACTCTGATTTCTTACAGAAATATCATATTCCTGTATCTGCTGATGAATATGCTGTTGTTTTCAATGCCATTCCCGCTGGTATGTCTTTTCTGTTGCAAGGTACTACACTTCCATGGCCATGTACTTGCGCTCTGAATTTAACTGACACAATGATAGGAAGTGTTTGCTTTTCTACAGATCAACAAACAAATAACTATAAAATTAGACCTCTTTTTCAGAGAGAGATAACAACTATTCCTTACATAATACCTTATTGGAATAGCATTGTGGGAAATATACCTTGGGAGAAAGTATGGACCTTGCCTCATAGATACCAATAAAGTAAAAGAAATAACATTTAAGTTGATTCACAAATGTTACCCAACTAAAGTCTTTCTTAGGAAATATAAGTCAGACATTGAAGTGAGTTGCTGTTTTTGTCATTCTTCTGAAGAAGACTTCATTCATTTGTTTTGGCAATGCTCCTACACAGAACAATTTTGGTCAGACTTTTTAGTGTTTATTCAATCTTTTGTAAGTGACTTCTCTTTTTGTTTTAATGATGCTTTCTTTGGATTGTTTGACTATTCAAAAGAGAACACCGGAAAATATTACATAATTAATTTATGTTTCCTGTTAGCTAAATTTCACATACATAAACAAAAGTTTACTGGCTCTAAACCTCTCTTCTCCTTATTTAAAGTGGACTTAGATAAGTATGTGGAAACTATCCAAAGTTCTGTTCATTTGAAAGCTATGAAAACAGTATCTTTATATTCGTCCTTTTTGTCTTCTTAAGATGTCATTGTATTACCTTGTTTTTTTGTTGTTGTTACCCTGGCAACAAATCTGTGTGTATATTCTGTTGTTTTTCCTGTTTTTGTTTTTATCTTGTCTTTATTTATGATTTTGATAATTGTACTGCCATAATGTTTTAATGTTTGTATTGTTGAATAAAAAAAAATAAAAAAAACATTGAGGAATCGATTCCCATCGATTCCAGAACAAGGAATTGGATTCGATTCCAAAAATTTCGGAATCGAACAGCCCTATCTAATACGTGTCCGTGTAGAAGCACATTTGTCAGAACAAACGTTCCTATCGGTAACTCAGTTCCATAACAGTTCACTAGACAGCGCTACAGGACACGTAAACCCTCTTAGGCTTGTTGTATTCTAGTTCATAGTTAATCACTTTTTGTTCATTTATTTATTATCAAGTTCATCAAGAATAAGTTAATCAATCCTTACAAAGGCATTTGTACTTCCCAAAAACTGAATAGTACTTTAAAATAATTCCTTTTTATTTCTACATGTGAACAAACAGCATAAATATTGATGATATTATATTATCAATATAATTAATTAATCAATCACCTACATCTGTACGATTTACTGAAACATTAACTGCTATATGCACTACATATGTATTCTATGATGGGCAACAGCCTTTAGTTGATAATAGGACTGAATTAAACAGAACTCATGTGACTTGTGAAAATAAGCAACTGATCAGTATTATTTTAAGCAAACTTGTCTGCTAATTCACCTTAATTTTAATGTAATAACGGGCGCGGCCATTTGTAACTTGAATGGGCGAGAGTTCCGGTGCCATTAGCTTCCGGTTACTTTACTTGTACAGAAACAACCGGTCATGCTGCTTGATATTGCAAAATTATATATTTGTTGTAATATTGTTTTATTATCATAAACACACTGATTTGTATCACAAATAGTTTTACCGTTTATGGCACTTCATTTAGCAAAATAAGGTGGATAAATAACATAGGCCAAGGGATTTCAATTATTGCATCAGCTTTTTAAAATGTCTTTCCATTTTATTTTCTCATTTATTTATTTGCATAATTTGCTGAAAAAAGTACATGGATGTGTAATTTTGTAGCGTTACGTTGTCACAGGCCCAAAAGTATGTCTCTGATAATGTTACTTGCATTCGCACCGGTAGGTTCTATTCTATTCTAGTTTGGTGTTTATGTGAAGTCGGTTCAGTGATGTATATAAAACAAGAAACATCCACAAAGAACTTATTTGCACTTAATTTATTGGTGACTAATTTATTTTCACTTTTCTTTTAACCTTCATACAATTATTTGAAAATCTTTAAAACCCCGAACTGTAAAAGATACATCTTATAGGGGCATCTTCAAAAGAAAGCAAAACAGAAGACAATACTGATATCTTTCATTTATACAGTAACCTCAACAATTAGAGTAAACATTTTTTTTTTTTTACAATTGTATCCTTCATTACGAGGAGTACTTTTTTGTTTTATTAACATGTATTTATAACTATTATTAGTCTTTTAAAGTCTAAGTGGCAAGCAGAACTCCTTCTAAGCGGTGAAATGCTGTCTTTGGACACTGAAAACAGCTGTTTAACATCAGACAGGTCAAGAGCAGTAGATTCAGGCCTTTCCTTATCGTCTCTGTAAGGAAATTAAGGAACGAGGCAGCCGGCGGTAAACGCACGTGTATTCAAAAGTTTACAGAAGCAAAGTTCCCGCGCTTTAAGGTCCATCAGTATCATTCCAGTAGCTTTAAAACAGCCATACAGACGTGACAGCAGTGGAATCGTCTTCTAATGTTCTCCAACATCGTCTTATAAGAAAAACTGATAGGACGGGTCTTAAAACCAGAGGGAAAAGAAACATGTGAACTGCAGCTTGGGATTTTCCGGAGGAAAAAAAAAATACAAATCAAACATGCTTGTGCCGGATGAGAGGGATGTACTTCCATAATGGCGTGCTGCTGGAACAGAGTGGAAGACAAATGAAACGGAACCTTAATTCCATTTGTCCATAAAAATACGATTCCAAGAACGAAAAATACAAACGTTCTAGATCGATATTTACACCAAATTTCACCAGAGAGACAGAGAGAGTTTTGAAAAGCAGAAAGAAGCAAAAGTCCTTTTTCCCCGCGTGTCTGTTAACGGTTCGATTTCCCTTTCGTGCCCGCTTCTTTTTCCCGCCAACGTTGATAGAACAACTTCACCCTCATTTTCTTTCAAACAATTTAAATAGCAAACAATATTATCTCAAAATAAAATTAATCAGAGTGCAATGAACATTTCCAGTGAGATTTAAAGAGTCTTCTGTACAGAAAATCAAAGTCTGTTGGAAAGAATCCAGGACAGGAGGCGGCTAACGGATATCCTCAGCGAGAAATCGCACAGGACCGATTACCTTACCCACAATGCAACACTGCGAGCTCCCTTGGTGGGCGTCGGCCTCCCTTGATCCTTTGCGTTCTGCATCATCTTAATAAATAAGTATTGAAAGAAAAAAACGTTCTGCAAAAACTCGTTTTGTCTTTCCATTTTATTTTCTCATTTATTTATTTGCATAATTTGTTGAAAAGTACATGGATGTGTAATTTTGTAGCGTTACGTTGTCACAGGCCCAAAAGTATGTCTCTGATAATGTTACTTGCATTCGCACCGGTAGGTTCTATTCTATTCTAGTTTGGTGTTTATGTGAAGTCGGTTCAGTGATGTATATAAAACAAGAAACATCCACAAAGAACTTATTTGCACTTAATTTATTGGTGACTAATTTATTTTCACTTTTCTTTTAACCTTCATACAATTATTTGAAAATCTTTAAAACCCCGAACTGTAAAAGATACATCTTATAGGGGCATCTTCAAAAGAAAGCAAAACAGAAGACAATACTGATATCTTTCATTTATACAGTAACCTCAACAATTAGAGTAAACATTTTTTTTTTTTTACAATTGTATCCTTCATTACGAGGAGTACTTTTTTGTTTTATTAACATGTATTTATAACTATTATTAGTCTTTTAAAGTCTAAGTGGCAAGCAGAACTCCTTCTAAGCGGTGAAATGCTGTCTTTGGACACTGAAAACAGCTGTTTAACATCAGACAGGTCAAGAGCAGTAGATTCAGGCCTTTCCTTATCGTCTCTGTAAGGAAATTAAGGAACGAGGCAGCCGGCGGTAAACGCACGTGTATTCAAAAGTTTACAGAAGCAAAGTTCCCGCGCTTTAAGGTCCATCAGTATCATTCCAGTAGCTTTAAAACAGCCATACAGACGTGACAGCAGTGGAATCGTCTTCTAATGTTCTCCAACATCGTCTTATAAGAAAAACTGATAGGACGGGTCTTAAAACCAGAGGGAAAAGAAACATGTGAACTGCAGCTTGGGATTTTCCGGAGGAAAAAAAAAATACAAATCAAACATGCTTGTGCCGGATGAGAGGGATGTACTTCCATAATGGCGTGCTGCTGGAACAGAGTGGAAGACAAATGAAACGGAACCTTAATTCCATTTGTCCATAAAAATACGATTCCAAGAACGAAAAATACAAACGTTCTAGATCGATATTTACACCAAATTTCACCAGAGAGACAGAGAGAGTTTTGAAAAGCAGAAAGAAGCAAAAGTCCTTTTTCCCCGCGTGTCTGTTAACGGTTCGATTTCCCTTTCGTGCCCGCTTCTTTTTCCCGCCAACGTTGATAGAACAACTTCACCCTCATTTTCTTTCAAACAATTTAAATAGCAAACAATATTATCTCAAAATAAAATTAATCAGAGTGCAATGAACATTTCCAGTGAGATTTAAAGAGTCTTCTGTACAGAAAATCAAAGTCTGTTGGAAAGAATCCAGGACAGGAGGCGGCTAACGGATATCCTCAGCGAGAAATCGCACAGGACCGATTACCTTACCCACAATGCAACACTGCGAGCTCCCTTGGTGGGCGTCGGCCTCCCTTGATCCTTTGCGTTCTGCATCATCTTAATAAATAAGAATTGAAAGAAAAAAACGTTCTGCAAAAACTCGTTTACGAGCTAATCGTACGCACACGCTCAACCCTCAGGTCAGCAAATGTCCCTCACATGGGCTAACGGTGTGACTGCTTAAACCAGACTTACACTGGTAACTTAAACTAGTTTCTTACACTGAAATTCAATCTATGAATTGTGAACACATATACAGAGGGAATTGGCGCCTCAATCCCAAAACACAGGGAAGTCACAGGAACCGAAGGACAGGGCCGTTCACACACACACACACACTCATTCAACTAACAGTGCTCTGAATTGTTAAATTATTTGATCAAAATAATGATTGGATTCTTCACATCATCTGCAAGTCTGTTCTTTATGCCTCTCGCCTCCCGTTTCAGTTCATAAATCAGGGTTGTCGCAATGGTGATTATTTGACCTCCAGGATGGAGGGGTTACACTCCATGATGGCGACAATGATGCGATCAATGTAGTCCTGCAGGCGGAAGCTGATCTCCTCCTGTTTGTGGATGGCCTCCATCAGCTGTACACAAACACACATTAAATATCACAAAGTGTTCATATCAATAGCATACATAAGCATAACAGTGTGATAGAGACCTCAGCGCGGGAGACGTTGTTGATCTCGGCAGCGAGTGACTCTGAGAGTGACTCTGTAAAAAGACTCTTTGCTCCCTGGATGCTCAGATTAATGATCTGACCGTTCAGCTCGTCGTTCTGCTCCTTCAGACTGCGGTTATCCTGCACACAGAGAGAGAACCACAACATAGATATTTGACCTGTTTTACCAGTTTGAGTCTTGGCCCTGTTGTTATCCGTTTAGTCTGTGCTGACTAATTAAGAGTCTGTTTACCTGTTTGAGACTTCTGGGTTTGTGTTTACCAGTTTGAGCCTGTGTTTATCAGTCTTTGTTAACCAGTTTAAGTCTTGGGTCAGTCTTTACCTGTTTTTAGTCTGTGTTGACTAATTAGCAAACACAGTCGGTTATCGGTTTGAGTCTTTTGGGCTTGTGTGTACCAGTCTGAGTCTTGGGTTTGTAGTTATCTGTTTGTTTGTTTCAGTCTGTGTTTACCAATTTGAATCTGTTTACCTGTTTGAGTTATTTTGGATTGTGTTTACCAGTTTGAGTCTGTGTTAACTACTCTTGAGTTTACCAGTTTAATTCCTGGGTCAGTCTTTTCCTGTTATTCAATCTATGTTGACTAACTTAATTCTGTTTACCTGTTTAAGTCTTCAGGGTTTATGTTTACGTGCTTAGCAGTTAAGAGTCCTGCATCAGTCTTTACCTGTTTTTTTAGTATGTGTTGACCAATTAGCCAACACAGTCTGTTTGTGTTTACCAGTGTGAGTCTGTGTTAACTAGTCTGAGTATACCAGTTTGATTCCTGGGTCAGTCTTTACCTGTTTTTCAGTCTGTGTTGACTAATTTTTTAGTCTGTTTAACTGTGAGTCTTTTGGGTTTGTGTTTACCAGTTTAAGACCAGTCTGTTTAGCAGTTTGAGTCCTGCGTCAGTCTTTACCTGTTTTTTAGTATGTGTTGACTAATTAGCCAACACAGTCCGTCTGTGTTAACCAGTCTGAGTTGACCAGTTTGAGTCTTGTCTTTACCTGTTCTTTTTAGTCTGTTAACTAATTTGAGTAGTTTGTGTTTACCTGTGCTTTTAGTCTAAGTTAACCAGTTTGAATATATTTACCACTTTGGGTCTTGGGTCAGTCTTACCAGTTTTTTAGTCTGTGTTGACTAATTTGAGTCAGTTTACCTGTTTGAGTATTGGGTTAGTGTTTACCTGTTTTCTGTCTGTGTGGATTCATTTGAGTCTGTGGTTGAACCTGGTTTAACGTCTACGTTGACCAGTCGGAGTCTGTGTTTACCAGTTTGAGTCTTTGGGGTTTAGGTTTTTCCTGTTTTCCTGTTCCTTTGTTGACTAGTATGAATTTGAGTCTCGAATCAGCCTTTACCTGTTTTTTGTAAGTCTTTGTTAACATTAACAACAAACTTAAACAAGTCTCTGTTTAAGTTTGTTACCGGTTTGGATCAGCATTTACCTATTCGAGTCTGTGTTTACCTGTTGTTGTCTGGTTTTAGTCTGTTGACCAGTCTGATTCTGCATTTAAGTCTGTTTTTTAGCTGTTTGAGTCTGGGTTCATCTGTTTTAACCAGTTTTTACCAAACTTTTTTAAAAGTGTGTTCGAGTGTGTTTTTCTTGTTTGAATCTGCTTTTTACCATTTTGAGTCTGTTTTTAAGTCTGTTTTAAAAGGGTCATATGATGCTTTTTTAAAGATCATTACTTTGTGTATTTGGTGTAACAGAATATGTTGACATGCTTTAATGTTCAAAAAACACATTATTTTTCAAATACTGTACATTATTGTAGGTCCTCTATGCCCCGCCTCTCTCAAACGCTTCGTTTTCTACAAAGTCCCCCACTGTATGACCCCTTTAAGCCTATTTAAGTCTGTGCTTCAGTCTGTGTTGACCAGTTTAACCTGTTAACCTGCACCCCACATTTTGGGACTCATAGCTGAAAATGACCTACCTAACTTAAAATTGTAACAGTTCCTGACAACAGTGTGATACTCACACAATGTGTGTTTTGGTGTCTTTGGAAAGAAGACCCTTTGGGCTTTACTATCCATCATCCAGAGTTGATAATGCTCAAAAAGATAAAAAGTTATAGACACTGAAGTGCCTTGAATTTTTTTTTTTAAATTTCATATACAAATACATGAAATCAGTCCTGGAGCAATCCAGAAAGGTAATGGGTTGAAAGTCAGGTCTCATGAGTTTATATTTCAAATCTGAAGAAGATACCATGAAAAATTTGATTCCTGCAACCATTTTTCTGAGACTATATCTATAAGCTTTCCATTGAAAAACAGCGATCTATTGTCGATGCTTGAGGCTTAGACCTTTAGAATGATATATTGTTTGTCAAGATTAATTTTGTCCCTTTTTATTTAATCTATTTGTAAACATTGACACGTGCAAACTAAGAGCGTTCAGAGTGCTGCCATCCAGATGTGGGTTAACAGGTTAAGTCAGTTCTTACCAGTTAAGAGTGTGTTTATACCTGTTTGAGTCTGCGTATCTCCTGCTCCAGTTCGTTCTCTTTCATGTGAGTGTTGTATTCCTGCAGGCCGGAGCTGGCCGATCGGCCTCTTCTCACTTCAGTCTCCAACTTAAACAGCTGCAGGTGTTCCAGCTGCTTTCTTAAGTCCTCTATCAACTACACACACAGAGAAGCCATTAACAGCCATGGCAGTGATGAACAACCATGTGACCGCACCTATAAAGACAAACAGAAGACGTCTCACCCCCTGAGTGCACTCCTTCTCTTTCTGGTTTGTGTGACGTTCATGGCTCAGTTTGTCGGCCATTTTCCTGCGAGATTCGATTTCTTCGTTCAGTCGATCTGTGACGTCGTCTACCTCATCCTGAAGTTTCCTCTTTTCCTGAAAGAAATTACTCCATCTTAGACATCGTTTGGACTTCTATTTTTTTATTATTAACAAGTGACTTTAACAATGAATCAAAATAATGTAAAAATAGGTTTGATGGTCATTAATTCTTCTTAATTCACTCAGCATTGGCAGATGTGACAAACAGGTCATGTTGGACTCTGTATGTGATCTACAGACGTGTATGAGACTCTGCGTGTGTTGGTACCTCCTCCAGTCTCTCGATGTTGGCTCTCAGACAGGGAACACATGACCTCAGCTCACTGTTCTCCTCATCCAACTGATGCAACCTGAACACACACGGGCACACAGACAAAAATGCACCATAATATTTTCTTTTGGGGCAGAGCGCACAATGAAAACATTCAAACACAATACTGGGTGAGAGAAAACAAAAGTCATGTTAACACAGCCAGATTATATTAAACGTCGAGCCAAGTAATCTCAGAGCTACTTCAAACCAAACCAATCAAATTGAATTTATGCTGTTTTCCACTAGATGGCAGATGGCAAACATCTTATCCTCACGCAGAAGAGTTGGACAAAATAACACAGAAACCATTAAAGCTGTCTTGAATTTGTTCAGCTGTAGGGTTATTTTAAGCATTATTTATATACTGTTTATCAACATTTTGAACTGGCTTTTATTTTTATATTTCCAGTTTGTTTTAGTAATGTTATAGTTTTTAAAAATATTTATATGTAGCTTTAATTTATTTTTATTTCAACTTTAATTTTAGTAATTTTATTACTTTAACTCACTTAGTTGCCAAAGCAACATTTCTAAATTTTTTAAGTTTAAAAAAAATATTTCAGCTTTGTGTAAATTAAAAACATGTTATTTATTATTATTATTATTTTACATTTTATTAGTTTTAGTTAACAATAACAACACTATAATCATCCTGGAATATATGAACAGTGAGAAACCGTGTTTGTTGCATGTGATGCATATGTCTTCATATTTCTCTACTATTATAAGACTCTGTACCTGAGCTAATGACTTTCTCAGGAGGACTGTTAATAAAATGACACCTCCCCAAATGTGCTTAACAGTATGTGGTGCAAGACTTAGGAAATACACAGCCGATAAACAGGCAAGTCTCTGAATTCATTTGATCTTGTAAATGTTTCACAATTTAAATATTGTTTTTTGCAATAAAACGGAATGTTGTGGTTGCAAATTGTGCAAAAAGTAACATGATATACCTGGATAATATAAATGAAGATTTATCCAAATTAAAAGAAAAAGATAATCTTGGAATCATCAGTTAAAATGGGTAAAAAAAAAAAAGCAGTGTTGGGTGTAACTAATTACTAAGTAATTAGTTACTGTAATTGAATTACTTTCCCCTTGAAAAAGTAAAGTAAGGGATTACTCTTATTTTTTCTGCAATTTAATTAGTTACTTCTTATGTAATTGAACTTAATACTGTGTATAGACTGTAGAACATTTATACACAATACAACAGTGGATTTAACATCAAAATTTAAAGTCTAACCTTAAAATGCATGCTTTTTATGTACCCTTCTCACTTTAAATACTTTGGTGAGTTAATAAGAATATTGGTAATACTTTAGTGTCCAATTCTCACTATTAACTAGTTGGCTATTAGCATGAATATTACTGGGATATTGGCTATTTATTATTACTTAAAAAGCACATATTAATGTCTTATTCTGCAAGACCTTATTCTAAATCCTTAATCCTACCCAATTCCTTCTTAAACTTAACAACTACTTTACTAAGTATTAATAAGCAGTAACTAGGAGTATATTGAGGCAAAAGTCAGTGTTAATAGTTAGTTAATAGTGAGCACTGGACTCTAATCTAAAGTGTGACCAGAATAATGGTTATTTGAAAGAATTAAAAGAACCGTTTCATGTTTATTCTTGTATCATTAACTTGACGAGGTTGATATAGGATTTAGAAAGTAATTAGTAATAAGTATTTAAATACTTTTTTGGAGAGAGTAATTTGTAGAGTAATTTAATTACACTGTTGAAGATGTAATTAGTAACTAGTAATTCATTACTTTTTTTATCTTACCCAACACTGCTCACCAGTAACGTTTTGCTATTCCTAATATAAAGCTGGTATTGCATATTAAAAACCTAGAAAATGTAATTTAATAAATATTTTTCAGGGACATATAAAAATGTAATTTTAATATTATAATATTATAAATTATTTATAATTTTTGTGGCAGGGAAAGTGCGAATCCAGCAGAAAAAAATCTGGTTGAACCCTGACAAGTCTGTTGCAATTTTGTCCAAACTAGATATAAATAAAACATGCAAAAAACATGTTGTTGGTTGCTCACAGCAAATTTTCTCAAAATCCCATTCTACATTAATCATTAAAGGTATCTTCGGTCCGCCCTCACCTGGCCTGGAGGTTCTCGATCTCCAGGTCTCTCTCTCGCTGGAGTTTGTTCAGAGCATTTCTGTGTTTACGTGTGTGCGCGAGTAAGTCGTCCTCCGCGCGCAGCTCCTGCTCCTTCAGCTGTTCCTCCAGAGCATTTGCGCGATGGACGAGAGTGAGGTTCTCCTGCCGCAGGCGTGCATGCTGCTCTTCGCTCTCCGACGAGTCCTTCTCCAGCTCGCACACGCGCTTCTCCAACAGCAACACCTGCAGGACAGACAGCCTTCATCCAAATCCCTCTCGCATTCACAAAACATCAGTTTTTCTATTATGTCCATGTCATGTTAATAATTTTGCATTTTTGACTGCACTGTTACAGTCGGATGAGAACAAAACTTTAACTGAACTGAGCTGCTTTATGAGTGAATAGCGTAATGTTAAAAAAAAATTGTTTTATTTGTTTTAAACTAAATATAGCTGTTGCAAATTTTGCTGATTTAAATGCCACAAAGGTAACATTATCTAGCTGGATAACAAATGAAAGTTTGTCAAAACTGAAAGAGTCTTGGAATCATCTGTTGAAATAGATCTAAATTAAACCAGTAACATATTCCAACAAAAGTATCGTTATTAATTTAAACTGTCATAATATCAAGCTGTTACTGCATACTAAAAACCTAGTTTTATTTTAATAAACATGTTACAAAAAGAATGCATAATTTTGATGCACAGAAACTGAGAATGTAGCAGAAAAAATGTAATGGATTTATTTTGCGACATCAACACTTATTTAACTGAACTTAATCAACATTAAACTGATTTGAGGTGAATAATGACACTATTGAGCTGCTTATAGCTGAACTGAACTTTTTTCATAATCAATCAACTTAACAGTTATTGAACTGAATTAAATCAACATTGAACTGACTTAAATTCAAATTCTGCTGTCATTATTGAACTTGTCTCATATTTGTAGCATCATTGATTGTGTTATTTTCCTGTTTATTACTGTGAAACTGCTTTGAAACGATCTGGTCTGTATAAAGAGATATATAAATAAAGTTGAAAAGATATTGTAGCATGGTAATATTAACATTTTAAATAACTTTTTGCCATTTGATGACAAAACTAGCAACCCAATCCACATCAAATGCATCATTTGAACCAGTTTGACAAAATTTCTATATTAGTTTCTGAACCTTGTCTGTGATGTCACGATCCGCAAGGTTCAAAATGTCTTGAGTCAGATCTCCCATGACATCCAGAGTGCCAGACTGCTGCAAGTGTCTGAAAAACACACAAACATTTCAACATGTTCCCTGCTGAACCATAAACCAGCATGAATTTCCATGCTGGTCCAGCCTGTTTTTTATTCTTGCTGGTGGACCAGCAAACTTAAACATAGTCGACCAAGAACACTGCAAAAAATGATGTTCCTCCTCAGTATTTTCTCGTTTTCTAAACATTCTTGACTGAAGATACATTTACTTGCAATATTTGCAAGATATTAAGTCTTATTAATTTTGCAAGCAAAATTACTTAAGATGCAAGTCTTGTTTTCTGAAAAATTTAAGTGAGCAGAAAAAGCATCCAAAATGACACGAAACATCACAAAAGACTTCCATTGTCATTTTGTCCTTAAAACTATTTGGTGCATTGAGAGGGAGGATCTCACCTTGCTGCTTTCTTACTGGACAGCCTCTTGCTGGAACTATAAAAAAAAGAGAAAAAACAGGAAACGAGTCAGGAAGAGAGAGCGGGAAAAGAGGAAAAACTCTCGTTCCATCCGTGACCTGTGAACCGCAGGTCAAAAAAACACTCAGCGAAGCGCTAAAGTTGAAGGCTGAATCAATGCTCTTCTTTCAATGGTAATGACCTCACAGCACACGGAAATAAACACACTGTATTTATGGAGGTGTAACATGGATGCGTGAAAAGAGATTCTGTTCTTGTTGCGCAAGTCTGAACCCAGAGAAATGGCTTTGTCTATTCTATTCAGAATCAAAAAACAGACCCTCATCAAATGTTCCCTACTGCCGCTTGAGACAAGCCAGGATTTTCCATGATCTTTTAAACAAAATAACATATTTTAATATGTTAACAATTTAAAGTTGGAGAAATTGTTTCCAAATTTAGGAAAAGGCTATTTTTCTTTCCTGATTTTGGAAAAACTGACCAATGCAACATAACATTTAATATTTTATGCAAACTCGGGTAGAATGCTAACACAATGTAATACAGTTCTTAAAGGTACAGTACAATGAAAACTCAAGTCATTCCAAACCCGTAGATTTTAACTTTATGACTTTTATGCTTTTATGCTACTAGACTTTATGACTTTTATGCTATATTCCAAGTCTTCTAAAGTCATACGATAGACCAAATAAGACCAAAACTTTACTGAAAAACAGCCCCATTCACCATAGCTCTCAAATCTCAATTGTGAAATCTATACATCCGTTGGTCAATGAATGCAGTCGTTCTATGGAAGAGAGCTCCCTGGACATGAAATATATGTTTTTTTGGTGTTGTACAGAAGAAGAAAGTCATATAGGTAAGCAAATGAAGACAGCATTGATATTTTTGAGTGAACTGTCTCTTTAAGAAACTTGTTAACCTGTGACTTCTAAGCTATCAACACTGTCTTGTATTTATATTATGTAGCCTGTATTATATTGGTAAAATTTATCTCAAAAGCACTTAAAGACTATTGTGCATGCATCAAATACACACACAACACACACCACACCACAGCATCAACAGCAGAGCATCTATGTTCACCACAAACTTCACCTACAGAATGTACAAACACGGAGCCTTCACACGAGTCATGCAACACTGTACGGATGCCTGCATGCTTATGAAGCACACACATGCAGACGGTGAGTGTGTGCGTGTACAGTGGTCAAACTCAACACACACATGGGGGAGGCGTGCACATGCTGCAGGCGTGTTACCTATTCATCTCTAGCAACTGCAGTCGCGTGGACAGATCCTCCAGACGACTGATCTGCTTATGACAGTGAGTGCAGAAAAACTCCAGCGCCTCCGACTGAAGGAGAGGAGAGGAGAGGAGAGGATACAATGGGGAAAATGAGGGGAAAAGAAAAGAGCAGAGGAAAAGACAAATGAGCAGAGGGAAGGAGTAGGATGAGTAGGCAAGAGGAGAAATTAAGAGAAATTGGTGAAGTAAGGGAGAAATGAGAAAAGAAGAAAAGATACAACAGGAGAAATCAGTAGGCGAGAGGAGAAATTAGAAATGGTTGGAGGAGAGGAGAAATTAATAGGAGAGGAGAAAAGAGCAGAGAAGAAATGAGCAGAGGAGAGGAGAAATAAGGAAAGAGGAGAAGATATGATAGTAGAAATGAGGAGATAAGAAATAAGGAAAGGAGAAATGAGACGGAGAACAGAAATCAGTAGAATAGAGGACAAACAAGGAGAAATGAGCAGAGGAGAGGAGAAATAAGGAGATAGAAGATACAACAGGAGAAATGAGGAGGAGAAAAAACAACAGTAGAAATGAGGAGAGGAGAAATGAGATACGGCGAAAAATGAGGAAATGAGGAGAGAGGATAAGAAACAACAGTAGAAATGAGGAGAGGAGAAATGAGCAGAAGAAGGAGAAATGAGAAATGAGCAGAGGAGAGAAGGCACGACAGGGTGAACGAGTGGGAGAGAGGAAAAAATTAGGAGAAATTAGTAGAGGGGGGGAGAAAAGAGTAGAGGAGAGGAGAGAGGAGAAATGAAGAGAGAACATATGACAGGAGGAAGGAGTAAAAGATAGATCAGTAGAAATGATCAGAGGAGTGTCGATATAAGCAGGGGAGTACAGAAATGAGGAGAGAAGATATAACAGGAGAAATAAGGAGAAAGGACAATATAAAATGAGACATTAGTAGAGGATAAATAAGGCAAAAGTAGCAGAGAAGAGGAGAAATGAGGAGAGAAATGAGCAGGGGTAGGAGAAGAAGAAATGAGGAGAGGACAGGAGAAATCAGGGGAGAGGAGAAGAAACGTTAGGAGAAATAGAATATAAATCAAGAGAAATGAGCAAAGAAGATATGATGGAAGAAATGAGGAGAAAGGTGAAGATGCAAGAGGAGACATTAGTAGAAGATAAGAAAAAATGAGCAGAGGAGAAATCAGAAGAGAGGAGAAGACGCGACGGGAGAAATAAATACAAAAATAAATCAGAAGAAATGAGTAGAGGAGAAATGAGGAGTGCGCGAGTGTTCAGTGATGAGCAGAGGGAGGGAGAGAACGAGGAACACTGAATTGAGAAAGTGAAGGACGGAGGAGGATCTACACAGAGGTGAGCACAACAGTGCAGGAGTAACGCAGCAGGAGCTGTGTGTGTGTTTATTTCAACAGGTTTGAGAGTGTGTTTCCATGCTCTCTTCTCTAGTGTCTAGGAGTGTGCTGGATCGCATACACCTGACATCACCAGCATTGCAGTTAAACAATAACCACAACAACTCGACCTTTACCCGCTGATCATAACACCTCACTAGAGAAATATTAGAGCAGTCAGCAGGACATCATGGCGGTTTACCTTTTAACACATACACACACTGCTCAGAGGGATCATAACATCTCAATCCATCTTACAGACACACACGTTCGGTTTTGTTTTGTTTTGTCTATCACACACATGGTTTGTAAATGAGACTGTTGTCTGTGGTCAGGAAGTCTCTCTACCATGTCTCATTATGCACATGACCTTCGATGCTGCGCTGACTCACTTTCTCTTTCTCACTGTGTGGAAACTAGAAATAGTGTATTTCTATTTGTGTCAAGCTGCAAATGCAGTACAGCCCAGATAAACATTTACAGTGCCTATGTTTATACTTTCCAAGTTTAAAGAATAATGGCACACTGTGTTCTATATTTGGAGTGTATAAGCTATACAATACTTAAGCAGTATGAAAACGTTTTTATCCGCTATTTGTAGGATATGTTTGTGTTTGTTGTGTGTTACCTAGGCGACAGCAGCATCAGTGGGCGGGGCAGTGGGCTGTCTGGGTGTGGCTCTGTAGTTCCCTCCCCCTCTGGCCCCACCCCTCCATCCTCCCGATTGGCCAGCAGCAGGTCTGAAGTGTTGTTACTCTCACCGAAATCCTCAAAGTGCTCCTCCTCTCCTCCAATCACGGCCACGAGGGTGTGGCCATTCAAATCAGAGCCCAATGTGAACCTATAACAGAAACACATGGAATATAATGAGTTATCTAGCCACTGATTGGGTTTATTAAATGCTGTTGAAAATACCAGGCTAATATAATCTTTTTTTTTTTTAGTATAGTTTCTATAATTGAAACAATGGTGAAAGTTTGTAGCAAATTAATACATTAAAATACATTTTTATTTTTGTGGCCATAAATCTAAAAATGAATCTCAAAAGTTTGGGATCTGTAGGATTTTAAAATGTTTTTAAAAGGTCTCTATGCTCACTAAGGCTGCATTTATTTGATCAAAAATACAGTAAAAACAATTATATTGTAGAATATTATTACTATTTAAAATAACTATTTTCTATTTTAATGCATTTTAATATTTAATTTATTCCTGTGATCAAAGCTGAATTTTCAGCATTATAACTCCAGTCTTGTCACATGATCCTTCAGAAATCATTTTAATATGCTGCTCAAGAAACATTTACTATTATTTTTTGTGGCCATAAATCTAAAAATGAATCTCAAAAGTTTGGGGTCTGTAGGATTTTAAAATGTTTTTAAAATTTATTTGATAAAAAATACAGTAAAAACAATTATATTGTAGAATATTATTACTATTTAAAATAACTATTTTCTATTTTAATGCATTTTAATATTTAATTTATTCCTGTGATCAAAGCTGAATTTTCAGCATTATAACTCCAGTCTTGTCACATGATCCTTCAGAAATCATTTTAATATGCTGCTCAAGAAACATTTACTATTATTTTCAGTACTGAAAACTGTTTAATATTTTTGTGGAAACAATTTTTCAGGTTTTTTTTTTTTTTTTTTGATGAACAAAGTTCAAAAGAACAGCATTTATTTGAAATAGAAATCTTTTGTAACATTACAAATGACTTTACTGTCACTTTTGATCAATTTAATGCATCCTTGCTGAATCAAAGTATTAATTGTCTCATTTTTTTGATCAAGTATATATTGTTTCATAATATTTATCACATCATATTTATAGTCTCTCTAATAGCTTTACAATTTCAACTGATTGATTGTTTGATCAAAGTCTGCTCTTTTTTTATTCTTACAATAAAAATACAGAACAAATTCCTTGAAAAACATTCTTATGTGTTTTTGTGTGAGGCAGAACTTGAACAGTTTGTCTTGAGGAAGATAATCTGATAATTCACTTTAATCTCCCAGCAGCCCTAAAAAACGTCTGAAGAATTCCAGTTAGATTAAACAAAGAACAGCACAAAACCTAAACAATCCACAGCACAATGCCAATGTTTTCAGAAGTGCTCATGAAGGTGAACAGACTCAGAGTAGGACAGTGACCATGAGCAGGTCACGTCAAAACTTAACATTAATGATGAAAAACATCACAAAAGTTCCAGTCTATTAACAGCTGATTGGATCACTGGTTTCCTGACAGACGGGCCAGTGCATGCGCTTGATTGGTGAACTCCGTGACCACGCTTTTAAAGTACTTTTAATGCATTACCGCTCAAAAGTTTAGGGTCAGAATTTTTGTTTTGTTCTTTTATTTAGCAAGGACACACTAAATTGATCAAAAGTGACGGTGAAGACATTTATGTTACAAAAGATTTCTATTTCAAATAAATGCTGTTGTTTTGAACTTTTTATACATCAAAAAATCATGAAAAATGCATCACAATTTCCACAAAAATACGAAACAGCTCAACTGTTTTCAGCATAACAATAATAATTTTCTTGAGCAGCAAATGATATTAGAATGATTTCTGAAGGATCATGTGACACTGAAGACTGAAAATCCAGCTTTGTCATTACAGAAATATATTCAAATACAAAAAAGTTATTTTAAATCATAATAATATTTCAAAATATTGCTGCATTTTACTGTGCTTATACCAAATAAATGTAGCCTTGGTGAGAATTCTTTCAAAAGCATTAACAAATTGTACCGATCACAAACTTTTGAACGGTGTAAAAGAAGGACAAACTAAGACCTAAGTATTTACATACACACAATAAAAAAAATATTTTTATATTTATATATTCGACATAACAAAAACACACAAAACCCTCAAATACTCACCCTCGTTTCACTATAACATTGCGGTTAGTCACACAAAGCACGCGTGAAGGTGGCGACCGCATCTTAAAGCGATTCGGCCATTCTTTTGCGATCCGGAGCAACTGGGCACACAGCGTGTCAATGCAAACCAAACTCCCACGACCGATAATAAACACTGCTTACCCAGAACGAACTAGCCTAAACTAGCTTTACATGCGGTAACATGTAGTTTAATCTGCCGGACATTCCTGCCAGACGTCTGTGACTCGGTAAATCTGAATCAATCTCCTGTGCAAGCAAAGTTACATATGCTTAAATCATACGGCTGGGTGGCGATGTGTGTGCGTCTTAATCTGATTTAGAGCTCAGTAACGGTGACCCAGTGTGTGTGCTAGCATGCTCTATAATCAGTTTAATCTCCGTATGCATGAACTTAAGTTGTCCAACTGACACTCAAAACACATATTGAACACAGAAACACGTTGCATTAATAAATGCAACAAAATTGACTAAATAAACCTTGTAAATTAGTTTAACTAAGACTAGTCTGAGGGATCTGAACAAACCCTTAATGCCAAGTACTGATATCTGAGACCAGAAGTCAAAGATCCAGAGAAAAATCTGCAAGTTATCATAAAATTAGAAGATGCATTTTCCGTAACTCAGAATGTGAGTCTCACGCAATAGCGAGACGGCGTGACCCTGACACAGCAGGAATGCTAAATCAAGAGAAACACACGAGGGCTGAGAGCCAGGATCTTTTACAATGACAGAAGATAGTAAAAGAGCGAGAGCGAAACGGACCCTAGAGAGTGAAAGATGGATAAACTCTTGGCCGCAGGAAGACAGAAAGAGCAAACTCCACACTTCCTGCAACTGGACGACAGGAAAATACAGACTGACACCGATAACACGGGAAACAGGAACACCTCGGTCAGCTGAGCTGATGTTAGCGGCTCTTGGGAAATGAGAAACTCTAGTCAGCAGATTGCATAAACACAAATAGACTTTCTTATGTACAACACCGCACAACAACACTGCACACTCACTGCACAAAATTTAGGACAAACGCAATCCAAAAAATTGATTTTGTGGAAGTTAGGAAGTTAAAGACCAGAAAGTGTTTTTTCCAGAGAACACTGAGTCCTAAGGTGATACATTGTATCAGTAAGTTGTTTTATTTTTAGAGATTATTGCTGATACATTCAAGGCTAATGAAACAACATGGTTTACAGGGTCAATGGTCACCATTAGACATCATCACATTTCTGCAGTGTTATTTTAGTATTTTTTTTTATATACTATTATAGTCTTTTTTTATTATTTTAAATTAGCTTTTGTTTTTTACTTTTATTTTAATTTTGTTGTGTGTGATTTTATTTTGGTATATGTTTGTAATATGAATTAGTTTTTTTCTATTTAGCTTTATTTTCAATCAAGTTTTAAATTTTAAAAGTTTTAGAACTTCTTCAACTTAAGATTATTTCTTAAACATTTCACCTTTTCATTTAAGCTTTTTGAAGGAGACATATTATGCCCCTTTTTACAATATATAATAAGTCTCTGGTGTCCCCAGAATGTGTCTGATGTTTCAGCTCAAAATACTCCACAAATAATTTATTATATCATTTTGAAAATGCCTATTTTGAGTGGAAGCAGAAACAGG
>NW_015552655.1:1515761-1536310 GCF_001515605.1 Sinocyclocheilus anshuiensis
GTTTATTTTAGATCTGTGTGGCAGCAGCAATATACATTAAATTAATCAATAAATCCACTGCTCTCTTGTCTCCTCTGAGGCTGGGACTGTAAATAGTGTTCTGTGCTCGTCTGTGCAGCCAAAGACAGAACAGTTAGCATGTTCTGCTCAAACTTTCGCCATGGCATTAGAGCTGGCACACCGTTGTCGCTTGCGAAAACACAATAACGGTGCCATGGCTGGAAACTTACAGATTAAGGGGCGGTAATATTATAATGAGATCCCTTTGCCACGTCACCAAGGGAGCGAAATCAGACGTGCTCGTTTTCTCAGACGCTTGCAGAAAAAGGCTTACCAAAACAAAATTACTGGGTTAATCTTTTTCACGTTTCCTTGGTTGGTAGATGCACCGGGGACCTGAATATAGCACTTAAAACCTGGAAAAGTCAGATTTTCATGATGTCACCTTTAAGTTTCAGCTTTATTTAAATAAGTGCAATGATTTTTAATAGTTTTAGTTAAAGGAATAGTACACCCAAAATCATACATTTGCTGAAACCTCAGGCCATACAAGATGTAGATGAGTTTGTTTCTGAACAGATTTGGAGAAATGTAGCATTCCATCACTTGCTCACCAGTGAATGGGTGCCGTCAGAATGAGAGTCCAAACAGATGATAAAAACATCACAATAATCCACAAGTAATCCACACCACTCCAGTCCATCAGTTAACATCTTGAGAAGCAAAAAACTGCATATTTAAGAAACAAATCATCATTAAGTCGCTTTAACTGTTGCCTTTGGCCAAAAGTCCATAACCCTTAATAATGCTTCCTCCAGTGAAAAAAGTCCATCACAATCCACAAACGTATTTGTTTTGAATTGCTTTGGACTGTTTTCACTTGTAAACGTGCTTGATCTGTGCATTTTTCTCTCATGATTCAGACAAGACAACTTTTTCAATGGAGAAAGCAATATTATGGATTGGCCAAAAGCAATGGTTTGTATTTTTGCTGCACATGACAAGAATTAATTAATGGACTGGAGTGGTGTGGATTACTTGTGGATTATTGTGATGTTTTTATCAGCTGTTTGGATTCTCATTCTGACGGCACCCATTCACTGCAGAGGATCCATTGGTGAGCAAGTGATGAAATTATACATTTCACCAAATCTGTTAAGATGAAGAAATAAACTCATCAACATTTTGAATGGTCTGAGAGTGAGTAAATTTCTGATTGTAATTTCTGGGTGTGCTGTTGCTTTAATAACAACATTTATGGCATGAGTTTGGGTGATTTACGAACCCAGTGTCTTTGGGCATGTTATTTGACACCTGTGCATTGGTGTGTTACCTGTTGCGATCGTCTCCATCAGTGAGTGTGTTTTCAATGCCGCTGTCGGTCTCCACGTCCTCATGGAGTTCTGGATGGACCAGAGCCGTCGTGTCCTCGTCCGTGAAGGTTTCGCACTCACTGTAGGCGCTCTCCGACCCGAGATAGGCGCTGTCTGAGACCTCCGCTTGCTGCAAACACACACACACACACACACACACACACACACACACACACACACACACACACACTGATTAGAAAACTTTTATTGCTTTTGGAGACATAAAGGTGTACTAGCTTACTTTACAAGTATCAACTTTATCTCAGAGGTTTCTCCTAGAAACAACTGAATCAATAATTGACATGCAGTAAGAACATAGAGTTATAAAATGAATGTGTATAACAGCTCATATCATTTGGTTTTGGAAGAATTCGTTGAGAAATGTTTATACATTTCAATGCAGATTTCGCAAAGTGTTTTTGTCCATTTCACATGCAATCACATGGGCAGGAGGTTATTAAGGTTTGTGACGAATGTTTACGGAACAGTGTGATCTGATGCATTCATACGCGATAAATGCTAATCCGTTCCGATGCTTTTCAGATAACAGCCTACTCACCTGTCAATCATCCACTGCACAAAAACAAGGGTTTAAACTTTAAAAGACCCTCACAAGAGAAACAGTTGCTTTGTTGTTATTTATTGCCAAGTTTAAATGTACTGAAGATGCATCTTGTCTAATACGGCTATTTACATAAGCAATTTTTACATAAGCATTTCTTTTACTATGTATAATATTTTTGTAAAAAAAATAAAAAAGTTAAAAATAATACACAGAATGTATACCTGTTGTTCTACTGTTTATTTCTCCCCGTTTTTCTCCTTTTTAATACTACGTAAAACATTTTCTTAAAAAAAAAACCTAATTAAATAAAGTTACAAAACAAAAATTATACTCCTTTTTCTAATTTATTTTTCCCTTTGCTCTCATTTTTTTTATGCAAAACATTTTCTTATAAAAAAAAAGTTAGACAAAAACAGAATTTTTGCCCCTTGTTCTACAGTTTATTTTCTTCTTTGCCTGCTATGTAATACATTTTCTTGAAAAAAATAACCAATAATAAAAAAAGCTACAAATAAAGACAATGTATACACCTTGATCCACTGATTTTTTTTCCTTTTTATCCCCTTTATTTAACTATATTAAACATTTTTTTAAATGTAACAACTAAAAAAAGTTACAAGTAAGACTCTTTGTTCAATTTCTTTACAGTCGTTAAAAAACACAAACTGGATTAACATCTCACATACTATGATAACCATCACAAATTATTGACAAAAGTTCAAGACGGAACCTCAAACCTTCAGTCGGTCAGTAAGTTCTAACCAAAACAACAAACTCCATCAGGAAACCTGCATCTCAGAGCCTGACATACCTGTGTGAGTCCGTGAGGAGCTCTTAAAACTGGAGAGGCCATTCCCAGAACCATTCTTCCTACTTGAGTACCGTCACACGGGAAAAACAGGTTCACTAACTAACCTCAAAACTAACAACAACTGTTTCCCGTCCTGTAGAGAAATTACTCCTAGTCTGCTGCCTTGGAAAATGAGGACCAAAGTCTGAAGGGCATGAGGACCAGGAATGGGCGGAGTCTGTGTTCCTGACCCCACCCCTTTAATTAACATTACACTCACGTGCCAACAGAACTTCTCAACACACCAAACAGAATGTGTGCATGCATTATGTGTCTGTGACTCGAAGTCTAGTGCACTGCCTACTTAAGACATTATTTTTTAGTGCTTCTATGATTGACAAAAATGCTGTCTAGGTAGGCGGCCCACTAGGTTTTAAGACAGACTATTGATGTTATTCATTTTGATCTGTTCTCATGTAGCAAATCATTAACACTTCACACCCAACGCGCAGATAAACACTTATTCATGTGCTGCGACAATCATATGTTCTGATGAATGACAGGTGTGTGTGTGTCATTTAGAAACATTCCTTTTGCCATACGTTGTAATAATCCAGTGAGATTTCTATGTGCACACGGACTCTAATAACAGCCAGTGCTCCACACAGAGATCTGAGCTGATCATCATCAGTCTGTCTGGAATGACATGAAGAAACAGAACAAACCGAGACAGACTAAATCCAGAAGAACATTGTCAACCATATGTGTGTGTGTAAGTGTGTTTGTTCCTCTGGACGAGGTGATTCATGACCCACAGGAAAACACACAGGTGTGTGTGAGTGTGTTTCATTAGAATTGACGGGAAGACAGAATTGAGGAAAGGGAAAATCAGATCGCAAAAACAAGACCCCCAAGCAGCACATTTCACATTTCTGTATTTACAAAATGAATATTCTAAAGACTGCTAGGAATAATAAACCACATTTGCAGTTTGGAAAAGAGTTTATGTTTCTGTAATCGCAATTTATGAATTTAGTGCCACAATATATTAATGCAGATAACTTTAAAGAGTTATGTAACTCTTCATTATAATTAAAGCTTTGGATAGACTGGGCCATAAGCACACATATACACATATACATTAAAGTGTGTGTACGCTAAAATACCTGCCAACATAAATTTTTCTAGAAAAGGTTGAATGGAAGAGTGCTTAGCATCACATCAAGGTCGAAGCAGGCGTACATATACGTTTTATATATATATATATATATATATATATATATATAAAGATTGTATATTTCAATCTTCTGCTGTAGTGTCAGTAGGAGATATCAGTTTACATTTCCAAACATTCCTTTTGCTATTAATTGTAATAATCCAGTGAGATTTTTATGTGCACACGGACTCTAATAACAGCCAGTGCTCCACACAGAGATCTGATCTTATCAGTCTGTCTGGAATGACATGAAGAAACAGAACAAACCGAGACAGACTAAATCCAGAAGAACTGTGGCAACATCTCCAAGATGCTTCATGAAACCTACCTGCAAAACTAAGTGCAAGTGTAAATGCAAAGGGTGGTCACACCAAAAGTTAATTTGATTTAGTTAATAGAAGTTAACTGATAAATAAAATCCCTTTTTAACATTATTTTTGAAAGCACCCTCACTTTACAGCATTTTTACACAAGTGCCTAAAACTTTTCACAGTACTGCAGCTTTGCAGGTAGGTTTCTTCAAGTATCTTGGAGACGTTGCCACAGTTCTTCTGGATTTAGTATGTCTAATTTTTTTCTGTTTCTTAATGTTATTCCAGATGGACTGGATGAGATCAGATCTCTGTGTGGAGGACTGGCTGTTGTCAGACTCCTTGTGCACACAAAAACCTCACTGGATTATTACAATCCATGGAAAAAATAATGTTTGTAAATGTAAACTAGTATTATTATAGATCCTACTGACACACTACTGAATATGTAGTTAGTAAATAATGATCGAACTGAACACACATGAACCAGCAGGAGGTGCTGTAGCAGAGAAAAGAACATGCTCTGTTTCTCATGTTCTGAGCTCGTCTGTGGTCTTTCAATCTTTTGGGGAATTTGTGGAATGTGCTGGTCTGGATTCCACGATTCTGCAATAATGGGGTCCTGAAATGCTGATTTATTATGTTTGTCCTGACAAGATGGGAAGAGAAATGGACCCAATAACCACAACGTTGGCATGTAATACCTCGTCATATTCCTCTGGAGGTCCATTGGCTTCCACTGCGCTGAGATGAGTCTTGTAGAGGTCTGGATCAGATCCTGATAAAGAAAAACGCCTTGTATTTAAAAGAGAATATATTATCATGTTTAGATTAATATCTATCTATCTATCTATCTATCTCTATATATATTGGGTTGATCAACATCACTAGGACATGGTAATTGAGTGTTTTGGAGACACAGCAGTTTATGTCATTCACATTCTCTTTTGTTTTTCATTTGTAAACAGTCACCATGGAATACATTGCGCTGAGCAACCGGGCTATTGATTGAGCACTCAACAAAGACCACATTTTCACCTAAATAAACACATGTAAACATTTGGCATTCAAGATGTAGATGAGTTTGTTTCATCATCAGAACAGATTTGGAGAAATGTAGCATTACAGCGCTCTCTCACCAGTGGATCTTCTGCAGTGAATGGGTGCCGTCAGAATGAGAGTCCAGACAGATGATAAAAACATCACAATAATCCACACCACTCCAATCCATCAATTAATGTTTTGTGAAGCCGAAAGGTGCATGTTTGTAAGAAACAAATCCATCATTAAGGTGTTTTAACTATAAATAGTCTGGCCAAAATACAACTCCATAATCCATTATAATGCTTCCTCCAGTGAAAAAGTCCATCCCCTGTGTCTTCTCACATTAAAATACACCCATATAGTCGTTTAGATCCGTTTTGGACTTTTGGACACTTGTCACCAATGTATCTGCGCATATTTCTCTTCTGATTCAGATGAGACCACATTTTACTGCAGAAAGCATTATTATGGATTATGGAATCATATTTTAGCCAAAAGCAATGGTTTGAAGTTAAAAATATCTTAATTTGTTTCTTACATACAAACACACAGCTTTTTGCTTCACGAGATGTTAACTGACTGGAGTCGTGTGGATTATTGTGATGTTTTTATCAGCTGTTTGGACTCTCATTCTGACGGCACCCATTCACTGCAGAGGATCCATTGGCGAATAAGTGATATAATGATACAATTCTCCAAATGTGCTCTGATGAAGAAACAAACTCATCTACATCATGGATGGCCTGTGGACAAGTACATTTTAGCACATTTAAATTTTGGGGTAAACTATTCCTTTCCTAGGAAGAGAGTTTTCCAAGTTTTTAAACAGCCCATGATAACAGAACCCAGAATAACTATCCTGAAGGTTTAGGCCCCGTCCACACGAAGACGCGTTTAGATGTATACGCATACATTTTGTATCGTATAGGCGTTTCGTCCACACGGATCCGGCGTTTTGGGAGAGTGAAACCGATATTTTTTGAAACCGGGTCCCAGAGTGTTATTAACTAACATTAACACAGATTAATAAATGTATTGTTCCATGTTCGTTTGTACCCCGCGCGCAAGGTTTATGCGCATAGTCCAAGTCTTCTTCTCCATTTTTAGTGTATCTCTGTGGCAGAATTACAGCGCCACATACTGGTCTGGCATGTATACTACATCGTTTTGTGTCGGTTTTGTGGTTTCGTGTGGACGCAGATATTTCTTGAGACGAGGGGAAAAAAAAGATCGGATAGGGAAAGCTCTGGCTTCGTGTGGACGTAGCCTTAAGAGTACAGATTGAAATATGTAAAGCATGTGTGTCTAGCAGGTGTCTAATCCAGGTTTAAGTATGGCAGCAGACATTGGAAGATGATCATGTGTGTTCGCCACATCATCTCTGCATTTACGACCAGGTTCTGTCAAGTTATGAATTCACTTTTTCTTTAGTTTGAATGTTTAATGTAGTTATAAATCTAATTATATCAGTCATGTTAATGCTCCTGTGTGGCAAGAAAAAGCTCTTCTAAATGAGACTCTTTTCTTTAAAAGAAACTCATATTTCCTATTTCAGCGGTGTGATTCACTGTGAGTAATTCACAGACGCTATGACTCATTATTTTGCACTTTGTTTTTCTACACCGTATTTCAGGAGATGTGAACTCTCCATCAGGAAAATCCTTACTAAACAGAATCAGATTATCACGCAGTCATTGTGAAATGTTTGTGTTTCTGACTTGGCTATTATTTTGAGGACAAAACTGATGATGAATTTCCTAGCCAAACCTGAAAAAACTCCTATTGAAGAAAAAAAACAACAACAACAAAAATATATATATTTTTATTCTTTTCTGAAATTGACAAAAGGTTTGGGATAGTCTGTAATATAATTAATCTCTAATTAAGAGCAACATATGTTAACGGAAACTCCCCACATGATTTAAAGCATGCCATGAGTGTGTTTGTCTGTGCTGCTGCTGCACCTTCATTGCTGATTGCGCTGATGCCTCTGTGGAAATCCTCAAAACTGATCACACCCAGACCGCTGGGATCCAAGAACCGTGTCAGATCCTTCACCTGAAACCACAAACACACAGCACTCAACAAACATGAAAAAACACAAACTATTAATTTTACACAAACTTACGCATCATGGACTACATTTTCATACATTTAATGACACCAAAACAAACAAACATGAACGGATTCTTCCACAAAAAGGAAAAAATGAAAAGAGGAGGAAAGAAATGTAATATTATTTACACATATGTAAAGATGTTAAATTCTCCTGCACAAATTACATAATCAAAAATTGACAGTAAGGGAGTCAAAAATGACATGGGTTAATTTTAGTATTTTTCCAATCTGTTATCTTGTATTTAGGAACAAAACATTATATATACTTATTTGTAACTCAAGAATAGACAAAACACAGACAAAAGTCTGTCCATCCCTGATATATGCAGGTAAAACACACATTCTCTCTCTCTCTCTCTCTCACTCACACACACACACACAAACACACACACACAAAGTAAAGTTACACTCCAGTGAACAGACACAATTACACACAGTTGGTAACCAGGCAACAGCAGAACTGATATCCAAATACCTCCAACCGAGAGATCAAAACATCAAATGGTTGCCTAAACATTAAACTCTGTTTGTGTGTGTGATATTTTAGTCCTTAAAGGCATTAATTTACACAGAGAAAAAAATACAATGTAAGTCAATGGCTACCGTCAATTGCTTCATTACCATCATTCTTCAAAATATCTTTATTTGTGCTTAAAGGTCCCATGGCATGAAAATTTCACTTTATGAGGTTTTTTAACATTAATATGAGTTCCCCTAGCCTGCCTATGGTCCCCCAGTGGCTAGAAATGGCAGCTCAGATGGCCCAATCTGGAATCTTCCCTTTATGTCGTCATACGGGGAAAGGTTACCTCCCCTTTCTCTGCTTTGCCCTCCCAGAGAATTTGGCCCGCCCATGAGAAAATGAGCTACTACCTTGCGAGGCAAGCGCAATATTTTTTTTCCTCGAGAGACATCATGGCTTGCAAACGAGCGAAGCATGGCAGTTGCCCCGCCTCTCTCCTCCTCATTAGCATTTAAAGCTACAGACACAGAAATGGCACGTCCTAAGGAAAGCTCATTGTGGGACTGGCTCGTAGTGGCTGAAATTCTGCACCAAGGCTGAATTTCGGGAAAGAGACTTCAGATACAGTACTAGGGACCACTTAGGCCTATATAAAAGCATCTAAAAAGCAGCATGTCATGGGACCTTTAACAAAAGAAAGGAACTCATACAGGTTCCGAATGACATGAGGGTGAGTAAAAAACTACAGGGAATTGGCACTTAAAATACTGTAGGAAACAGGGTTATTATTGCTAACTAATACAAAAATAAAACTACTAAAACGTTTTTTAATTGAAATGAAGTTGAAATATAAATTATAATACAATAAATAAATAAAAACTAAACTGAAATAAAAATCAACTAAATACTAATATCTGAAAATAAATAAATGTACCAAAACTTAAATTAAATTAAAACGAAAACTGAAAATATTAAAAAAAGTCAATTCAAAATATAAATAAAAAATATAATAGTACATAAAATACTAAAATAAGTTAACTGTATAATACACAAGTTGTTTATCAAAACATTTCTGTCAGATAAGCAACCATTTAAAGGTTATTATTCCTGGTATTTTATTAATTAATCAAATGACTGCTTTATGTAATGTGGGTCAGGCACGGAGCTGTTTCACCCCTGTATATAAAATCATCACAAGTCAAAGTGTGAAAACTGGCGAATCACAAATCAGTCACATGAGTGGCGTCACTTTGATTTCACACATCAAAAAACCTGTGACTGACTGAATCACATTAATAACATCTGCCGATTAAAGCAGAAATAACCTCAGGCCATTGATCTTGTTAAACACACTGAGTTTTTAGGTCTCCAAAAGCTAATTAACTCCATACAGAGAAATTATTCTTTATTCTTATTTACATTTACATTTTAAAATGCACAGTAGCAGCTTTCTCAGAGCCACACACATGGACAGTTTGCTCTGTTACCTGATGCTAATTACCAGTTCCTTCCTGGAAAACGCTACTTCTGGGTAAGAATTTGCATTTAACGTCACACAATCCCATAGCAACCGTATCATACAGATAAAAAAAGACATGGAAACAACATCATAATTAAAAACAAATGCACACAGACACAATATCTCTCCAGTGTGTCCTGAAAACATATCGGAGACTAATACAAATATCCACACACAAACTCAGCATTTCTTTTTACATCATATCACTTTCTGTCTCCCTGATTCTTCATCAAGTTTATTTCTCTCCACCCTTTTAGTCATAAACCATCTCAGTGAGCCAACCAGCTGAGCAAGCTCTAATACTGTACACTTGTATCACGAGAAGAAACCTGTGCAAATTTGAGTCCAATCACAGTCACGCAGACAACGGAATGACCCTCGAGGCTGAGACGGTGTATGGTTTGCAATTTCACCCCGAAACCATAAACTACCTTATAAAGAACACACAAACTTGCTTAGTGTTGCAAATATGTGATGCTTTTCTCATAACAGGGCGGTTAAAGTTTAAACCTGTCACAAGCTCACTGCAAAATTAAGAAACTCAAAGACAAATGCAAAAAGAAGTCATATGTATACACTTCAAGTGCATTTAAGAAAAGATGACTAGCAATGATGAAAAGACAAATACAAGAGTTCATTTGTCCATGCACCCCTCTCTATCGTTCATCTGTCCGTTTAACCTTTCAGCTGATCGGATCAGCAGTTTTAACAGTCACAAAAGAGCCAGACTTCCGGCATCAAATCCATCCTCTCTTAAACACACAATGGCACGTGTCTGGGGGATCAGGAGTTAACAGGAACGCAAATCTATATTCTCATCTGAATGGCAAAATAAACACAGAGGGATTTTGAAATCGGCACATCCAGTGCTCAACTGTCTCAAAAGCTAATTGGAAATAAATACATCCTCCTTCTGAACATCTAGCATCACTTGTGTACTGACCTGCCAAATACATAACAGAAAAACCTATAAACACTAGTTCAACATCATTAACGCTCATCAAGCAATACAGAGGACCATATTTTGTTAAATGAACTCACATGCATTACAAAAACAAACATCCATTCTTACATTAACTGTTTTATTTTTTTTACTTTACTACCAGGAATATTCCTGTTCTAGTACAAATTAAGCTCAAATTAACAGAACATGTGACAATGTTGATTACAACAAAAATGAATTACTACTTGTCCCTCTTTTTCTTTAAAATAAGCAAAAATCTGGATTCAATGGAATTCAGTAGTAGCCTATTTCAATAATATAGCCACAAAAAACGAGTTTCAACATGATTTTAGTGTAAAAAAGTCCTACTAACCATTTCTATGCAAAGTTATTTTACAACTTTGTCACCATGACAATGCAATGCCCTAAAACAGCTGTAAAAAGGATGATTTAAAAGGCTTGGAAGCTAAAATCAAACAAAACTTATAACAGAAGACCTAATGCAAGTAGTTTTTAAAAAAAAAATTGTCCCCGTTCATTTTCATTGTAAACGTCTCACAGCAACCCCAATTGTTTTTTGGACAAGTCAAAAATATCTTGAATTGTATTGAACCTGGAATATTCCTTTAAACTGTTGATGTTCAAGTTAAGATACAGAAATTACTACAAGTTACTAGGTAATTAAATACTACTTGCATAGTTTGTTAAAACTGATGCAAAACAAATGATAGCTAAAAATGAAAAGACGCCATGAAAGACAGAGAGGACAAGAATGGTATTCTGAGTCTTTGAGGGTTTGAATAATAAAAGAGCAGTTCTTGGGTGTCACCATGATCAAGTTTCACTTTGAGCTTTGGGAACCAAATGAAGACACACACTGTCCTGTAATCATAAAGCATTTTTATAACATTTAGCCACCACAAACTCACACAAATAGACAAGGATATGCCAAAAACTGACCTGTTCGGCTCCATATGCTTTTGCAAACTCGATGAACTCCTCAATATGAACAAATCCATCCCCGTCCTGATCCAAAGCCTGGAAAACCGCTCGGAGAGCCGACTGCTCCTCGCTTTTATATGCTGTTGCGGAAACTATAGGCACGTTTATCAAATCCACGGGGACCCTCTGGTCATGGAGCGATTTGGTCGGCACGGCATCTGAGGCCTTGCACAGATCCAGAGTCATTTCTGCATGTTTGGGAATGTTGGGAGCATCAGGATTATTCTCCATCAAGGTCAGGTAGGCCTCCCCATCCAGGCTGGCTCCACAGGGAAAGACATTTCTGTGGGAGGGAGGAGAGCTGGGGGCTATTGAGCTCACTTGTTGCTCTTGTGCCAGGTCTATCTGTGATGGTGTCAGCTGATGGAAATCCTCCTGATGTGTAAGCTGAGCAGGAAACTCCGCCTCTCCCTCTCCTGTAGCTTCACGCAATTGGCTGGGAGTCTCTGTAAGATCCGGCCCCACAAGTCCACCCGTCACGGTCAGCTGATCACCTGCACAGGTGAAGGGAGTGGACTCTAAAGAATCAGGATTACTTGCACAATGAGGTATGACTTGATTCTGAGTAGACAAAATGCAATCTGATCTCTCCCCTCCCTGTAAAGACACACTGTAAAGTTTCTCTTCAACATTCGGCGGTGTATCGTGACCGTAATTGTGAGCGGTTACATTTTCTTCAGGTGTATCTATTACAATTGCACTTGAGTTTGCAGTCAAAGAGTCATTCAGTTGGTCCAAAGGTGTGAGGTTTTCCACAAGCGTGCTCTCTTTTTGTTGAGCACTGACTTGTTCCTGACAGGTTTCACTCATTGCATTCAGTTCTTGATTGTTGCCAGCTTTACTGTTATCTAGGTTTAAATTAACAATTTCCAAACTGTCCGACTTGCTTTGCGAATTGGTTACCTCCTGATTTTGATGCAAATCTGAGCTCTCTAAAACTTTGAGTGTGTCTGAGTCTTCTGTGTTACCTATTGTGGGTGTAACATCGGCTCGCTGTGTCTCCATAGCCTCAGGGTCACCGTCTACGTTGTCTGTTTCTACATTTGTTACATTATCCTGAAATTCAAAGGTGAGTGCATTAGATTTAAGATCGGGTGAGTTTGCATCACATTTGTCCTGTTCTGTTAGCTCAACAGCATCTGTCACAGGTGGAATGACAGAGTCTGAAGATGGCACAGATTCACAAGAGATGCTGTCTGTTAAGATCTCAAACATGGAATCAGGAATATCTCCATCATATGGCACCTCAGATAAGGCTTCAGCCTCAGTTGAATGTGTGGGCTGGCTGTGGTCATCAGATAAGATGTCATCTTCAGGCGAGAGGCCAATCAAGGCATTATGCTCAGATGTGCTGACTGGCAAGGCTGTTGTGGACTCTTTATGTTCATATTTGACAAGTAGACTTTCAGTTAAAGGATCTTCTGCTTGTAAATCAACAAAAGCAATTGGTGCGAGTTCTGTTTTTGCTTTAGAAAAAACATTATCAGTTGTAGAATTGGATGCAACCTCCTCCTCTATCTTTTCTCCAACCGTTTCCAATGGTACATCAAATGTGCATTCTGTGGATAAATCACACAACACTTCTTCACAAAGTTCAGGTGATATGCAAGACTCACCTAATGGAGTCCTACAGACAGTCTCTGCTTCAGAAGATAGTTGTGTTTTTTCTATGTTAGCGTCTGTTGTCTCTTGGCTCTGAAGATCATCGCCATGGGTCTCGTTACTAGCTGAGGGCTTACTACTCTCCTGTTCAGAGTATAGACCTCCAACCAGCAGCCCAGGTAACAACATCTCTATCTCATTCATTGGAAGGGGGGCACTACCCTCGTGAAATGACAGGACAGTTGGTTCTGTACAGGTCATTGGAGGGATGGCCTCACAGTAAAGGGTTGAGGATGGGAGGTAGATGTGTTCTGGTGTAGATAAAGGTGTCTGACAAATAACTGAAGGCTTGGGATTTGAGTTCGTATCTGTACATGACAACTCCACAGGAGAAACGGGCAACAAACCTTCAGATTCCAGAGTGAGATGAATCCCGTGTGGAAGGAAGCACTGACTGCCGTTGTTCACAAATGTTCTTTCCTCTAAGGAATTATGGCTGAATTCACAGTTTGTTAAAAGTGTGTCCTCAAGGAGGTGAGTTTCTTGTAGTATTGTTTTGTCGGACTGAATTGTGTACACATCTAGAGAGTTTGAAGTGGCAGTAACCTCCACAGGTTGCAGGAAATCAGGCACCTGTTCAGGAAGGTCATAAAAGTTGTTTTGGTTCTGCACAGGTATGTTTGAGAGCGTAGGACTAGTAGATCTAGAATTAAAACAGATGAGATCTCCATCAACAATTTCAGAACCTCCAGGAGAACCCTCTCCTTTGAGATCTTGGGAAGGATGAGGCGGAGTCTTCCATTCGGGATAGACACATTCCAAACCATTTTCCCAGGAATACGTCTGCCCAGAATACTGAGAGGACCAAAAGAGGTCATCTAGGTTTATGGCATTTTCCTGAAAAATTTCATTAGTAGACTCACCAACAGAACTGTTATCTTTATCCATAAGGAGAAATCCGAGGGGATTCTGCTCGGATTCCCACTCCGCTTTCCCGCTCACCTCCCACTCAGAACACCCCTGAGGGCTGGAGAGAACTTGCTCCATTGAAAAGAAGATTTCTCTCCTCTGACAATGGAAATATTCCAGAAATTCTAATCCTTTACGATTCCACAAGGTAATAATGTTCGGAATTCAAAAGCAGTTGGTGGCCTCTTCCAGCATACGCACCAAAAGAAATATCCTTGTCGAGACCCATGCGTAAGCGTCCACCTCCCTGTAAATGATCAACTACTGTTTACTTTTGTGGACACAGGGATAATGTTTCACTGCCATAATACAGCTCATATGGGCTGAGATATTTTTTCCGATATGCAAATCTCTCCATGAAAAAAATAAATGTTGGCCCTTTCCCTGTTCCGCATTCAAAGTCACATCTAATCCATTTAACATAAAACTTCTCAAAACATGCTGATCCACATCCTAATCAACACATAATAACAGCATTACCTCACTGCTTAAGATTACTACTCATAAAAAAAACTCAGAAATTCTTTATGAAAAATACAATTTTAGAATCTATATATGTATGAGAATACATGAAATTACATAAAATAGAAAGCTATATCACTGCAATTTGACTTTATATCCAAATTCCATTTGAGTTAATTCATAACCCCCAACTTCCTAGTGTTAAAAAACTGTGCCTGCCTCATTAGCAACTCATTAGAAGTTCACATTAATGGTACATTTATTACAGGCTTGACACTTCCCTGGTTTAACTAGTAATTATTAAAGACATAAAGATATATAAACACGAGGCAGTGTATTCAATCATTACACCCAGATTGTCTCGCTGTCTGAGAGAATAAAGCTTTACATATTTTATAGGTTAAGCACAACAGACTATGTTCTAAACAGCTGTCATTTTGTTATGACTAAAAACAAAATCCCTTAAATGATAGATTGTGCTAGCGCGGTTAGCATCAGCATCCTCCACATCTGAGGTAAGTTAAACCCGTTAGCTGGCCCATACGACCCCCGCTCATTTGATTTTCCAGTTCGAAATAAAAGAAGACCCGTGATATGTTTCTGGTTCCCGTCAGAGTTGATTTAAATCCTTAATTTGGTTTGATGCTAGGCGTTTTATTCCTCAGTTTATCTCTTAAAAACAGGCCAACATCCAGGTCGAGTCTCGCGAGTCATCCACCTGCGCTTGTTATTAGCCTGTTAGCGGGATCAAATCAGCTCGAGACCACCGATAATCCCACAATAAAGCGCGAATCCCTTTCATTTTAATCCTTCGGCGGCGATTTATCCGTTAACCTGAAATCCAAAGTTTAAGATGAGAGGTCCTGTTTTTTAGTCGACGGATGATGTTTTAGTTATATCTATCTCTCTCTCTCTCATCAGCAGCAATACACAACCTCTGCTGTTTCACTCACACACACACAAACCGACGTCAGCAACACGCATGCGCAGCGCCGCAGTCTGCCCCTTTAAACCACAGGCGTTCAAGAATCATTCCTCGCGCGGTTATCTGTGCGTTTGGTTGCGATGGTGATGATGGAACGCAGATTTATAACGGTATTTTTTTGAATGTCACATTCCCGCGAATCATTTAACTGACGGCTATTATGCCATCGTTTGCAATGGAAAACTGCTAGAGGTGAAAATAGTGGTTAACATAATCGAGACAGTTTGCCAGAATTAGAGTAGATAACGTTTACTTGGAAGAAATGCTGATTTGTTAACCAAACGGTGTTATTTTCAGTTATTTCCTGTGATTTTCTTGCGCCCCCATGTGTACGATCAAAGATATTACAGCTAACAACATACCCCCGGAAAAGGTAACACAAGAATGATAAAAGATTTATTATGAGAACTGTTACGTATATAAGAACACAATCATTTTTTGTTTAAAATTGTATACATGTACTTTAACTGAAAATTCAAAAACGCTATTAATGTAGTGCTAAAGTGGTCATTTGTTACCAGAAGTAAATACATTATAATTACTAATACATGTTGTGGTTAAACATGCTTGAAATGTCAATAACACTCATGTAATGAGAAGACACAGTTTAAGTGTGTCTATAAATATCTTACCAGGTGACTCATAAAATTCAAAAACATGTTTGTCATATTTCACCTCAAAATTAAAGGAAGAAAATTAGAAAATATATTTGCATAAAAATGCAGTCATTCCTGTAATGAGACAAAAGAAACTCATTATCATAAAGTAGGAAAACATGTATATGATTAAAATTGGAACTTGTTCTTTGTACTGATGTTAATTTATGCTGGAAATCCAATGAAAAGAATGAGAATTTACAACTAAGCAACAGCATTATGAAAATTAGAATTTGGGTGGAATGTTTCATTCTAAAAGTCCTAAAATTAGGCTTAATTTTCTTAACACAGAATATAATTTCTTATTTGTTTTCTTTAATTTTGGGGTGAAAAATAATATGGACGTTTTTGTAATATTCAACAATTATCATACAGATGTTGGCACGACAACTGGTCCATTGCTGTTGATTTCATCTTCTAGATTCATGCTATTTATGCTTTCTTTTCTCTGCAGACCAAAAACCTAGAAACATAAGAGAAACAAAGTTAGAATGAGATTTTATATACCAAAACATTACCCACATATTCACAGGTCAATCATACAGTAGTACAAAAAATGATTGTTTTGCTCACAAGATCACAGAATTTAAAAAAAATAAATAAATAGATTTCTCATAAGTGTGTTTGAGCATTTGAATAATTATTATAATTATTGATTTATGTTAATCAGTTCAGTCCTATATAACTAGCAAACACCTGTCTTCTAGCACAGGCACACACACCTGCGTTCGGTGCGGTCTGTTCATAGTTTTGCAGAGCGAGATGAGACAATACCCAGCAGCCGTTCCACGTCATTGGCTGAGGTAAGCCACGCCCCTCCGTCTGCGACCAGTATAGCGCCGGTGACGTATGAAGCCGCGCGACTGGCCAGGAAAAGAACTGCATGTGCGATCTCCGTCTTATTGCCGGCTCTTTGCAGCGGGATGCTGCGGAAAACCCCCGCTGACTCGGAATGTGAACCACCTGAAAAACCATAGTGATATTGAGAAAAAAAAGGTATATTGACACTAGAATGAGGCTACACACACACAACTGTCTTACCCAGTCTACGGTAACCCTCTGTGCCAGAGATGGGGCCTGGAGCCACTGTATTCACCCTCACACCACCGGGGCCCCACTCAACCGCCAAATGCCTTGTCATGGCATCTACAAACACATATACATATGCAGATAATTAGTCCTTATTTTATCGCAGAATTATTTTAGTATAATTAATAGTTTTGTATTTTATTTAGAATTTTAATATATATTTTGTTCTCACTTTTTTTTGTAGTTTTGTTGTTTGTTTTTGTCATTTTATTAGTTTTTTTATTTGATGTCTATTTAGTTGTTTTTTTTTGTTTGTTTGTTTTTTGTATTTTAGTTTTTCAAATTAAAGTAAATGATCATAAGAAATGTTGAATCAGAAACAAAATAAGTTTAAGTTTTTGTTATATTGAATATATTTATATATATTATTATTTTTATATTTTAGAACCTTTTTTTTTTTTTTTTTTTAAGTTAACTAACTTTCATCATTGTGCCAAATTGGTCTTTTCAGTCTACAGAACATCTGTTATCTGTTCAGTCAACTTGAAAAAGAAATTTTATGTAAAAAATGCTCTGAGAATTTTTTTTCATGTTTCCTGAGACTTCAAAAAAGTACTGACAGCATTAGAATGATTAGCACTCATATATGTTATTTACATCACTCAAAGGCATTTCAGAGAACACCAATGTGGTTGCATGGTCCTTTAATAATGTTTTTTATTATTATTAGTGAACACTGTTGGGCACCGCATTACAAGTAACGCGAGTGACATAAGCAAATTAGATTTTTTCAAGTAACTATTAAAATATGGCATTACTTTTAAGTTTTCGAAAAATTACTTTGTTCTCCCATTTAATGACTGACAGCTCTCCTGTCCCCACGTTAAGAGAAGTACAGAGGCGTTGTGTGTGCTGTGTAAACATGATGCTTACTGTAGTTCTACACTAAACGTGAACATGCATTTACTCATCTCACTTGCACAAAAACAGATTCAGTATTTCTAAAAACAAGTTAAAACAGTGAAATGCAAACACAGAATGATGCAAACCTGCAATAATAAATTAAATAACAAAAGTATTATTTTTATATTTTAGAACCTTTTTTTTTTTTTTTTTTAAGTTAACTAACTTTCATCATTGTGCCAAATTGGTCTTTTCAGTCTACAGAACATCTGTTATCCTCACAGTCAACTTGAAAAAGAAATTTTATCCAACATTATGGGGTCAAAAATGTGTTCAAAATGTATATGCATGTATAAATTGTTCACAAAAGGACCAGCAATATGAATTAAAAATAAATAAATAAAAGGGGGAAATACTGATCTTTAAACCACAAATGTAATATGTTTTATTCCATGTTTCTGTCCAATTTGCAAATGAGGAACATCAGTCTTCATACTAATTACATTTATTAATCTGCACACTATTGTTGTCTTGTGTATGTTTTTTTTCCAAGTGCCATTCTAACACTGTTACTCGTATTAAATACTTATTATATATTCTAACGTTTATAAAAACAACTTTATAAAGCAGACAAACAGAAAATTATGTCAGAACATCAAGCAAAATGACACTAACCATTTGCCGCCTTCGCTGACCCAGCATGCACCTGGAGAGCCTGACCTCTGTATCCCAGTGTGGCAGAAATGTTAACAATGGAGCCGCCATGATCCTGAGATAAAGAAGAAACAGCCACAAACTATGAGACACTGACAATATACTACTGCTTAATACAGAGAGACCTCTACATGTGACAAAAAAAAGCCAAGAACTGAGATATTTAGTTAATAAAAACTCTTGAAATGTATATTTTCACCTTGAACCATTTGTCATAGATGACTTTACTGGTGTTGAAAGTTCCCATGGTGTCAATCTCCATTACGGTCTTGAAAGCGTTAAATGACAATGATGTAGCTGGACACAAGAAATTACCTGCAGCATCTGTGAAATAAAAATCGTAAACCACAAACATGTCGAATTATTTGCATAAGTACATGTGTTTGCATAATGTATAATCACACATTAGAGAATGATCAAAAGAAACATGATAAGAGGGTGTTAGTTGATCTTTGACATCATTATATCTACAGAATCAAGATCTCTTTGGTAATACACTGCATGTTTTGGAAAAGATATGATTTTATTACAGGTTAAGACCTCCTTAAGCCTTTGACCAACTTAAGCCTTACTGTTAATAAGTATGTCAACACGTCCAAATGTCTTCAAGGCTTCATCCATCGCAGCAGAAATCGTCTCTGGTTGACGCACGTCCATGGCAATCGCCAAACACCGTCTGCCTGTAGTGCTGGTTAACTTTTTTGCAGCCTAACACACACAATAAGATGAATGACTCTTCATCAAAGTAATGTCACGAGTGAGTTATTGGAGATTTGTAGAAACAGTACCTCAGCGAGTTTCTCCAGATTTCTGCTGGCAATGACCGTGTCACAACCATGCCTGAACAAAAAACAACAACAACAAAAAAGCTTCAAACTATTTTTGCAAGATTATAAACATATTGAAATTAATTTGAAGATGCAGGCTTGAGAAGACCACATGTTACCAAAGGTTAAAGATCATTGTGTGCGTCACTATAAAAGGCAATTGTGACTGAAAACGTCAAACTGAGAGGTTCAGTCATGGACAAAGTGTTGACAGCGAGAAACTACAGTGGAAAAAAAACACTGACAACTCACCTCATCAGAACTTCTGCTATTCGAAAGCCAATACCTGATCCTCCACCGGTTATAAAGGCCACCTGATCACTGCAAACACACAAAAACAAGTCTCTGTGTCTATGTATGTATATATGCATATTTAACAATGCATGGATTTCAAATGCAAGAAAAAAAAGAAAACTTCAGTGTTTATTGTGCTTACATGAGAAGATCAGGGCTGTAGACATGTGTGTATGTGCTCATGCACTCATCAGTCTCAACGTCCTCTGGTGAATTATTGACCAGCTGAGGTTTCTCTGCCATGATCCTTCTAAAAATGCACATTAAAAACCATTAAAAGGTCATTTGCATGTTAAAACCCATCTTTTTCTTACATTGCATTAGCAGATGACAGTCGGACTACTAAAAATCTACATCTATTAAAAGTATTAGAAATGTGATTTAGCAACCTCTCGCTTTACTTCGTTGTTTTTGCAATGCGACAGCGAGAAAAAACCCAAACAAAGCGTGAAATAAAGTCCAGAGTTATGTTACCCAAAATGTGAATCCGTTTGCATATGGGACCAGCTTCCGCGTAATGAATGAAGTTTATGCAACAGTTGTTTTCATTTTGCACGATGGACTTCTGTACCTGGCGAGATGCGTGTGACGTCAAACGAACGTGCCCACGTATGGCATTATGGGAAATGTAGTCCGCTTTTTTCTATTTGAACGTAGTGATAAACTGTTATTTTTTATATATATGTGTGACGTCTGCCCACGTATGGCATTATGGGAAATGTAGTCCGCTTTTTTCTATTTGAACGTAGTGATAGTAGTGATAA
>NW_015552655.1:1537808-1545355 GCF_001515605.1 Sinocyclocheilus anshuiensis
ATGTAAAAAATGCTCTGAGAATTTTTTTTCATGTTTCCTGAGACTTCAAAAAAGTACTGACAGCATTAGAATGATTAGCACTCATATATGTTATTTACATCACTCAAAGGCATTTCAGAGAACACCAATGTGGTTGCATGGTCCTTTAATAATGTTTTTTATTATTATTAGTGAACACTGTTGGGCACCGCATTACAAGTAACGCGAGTGACATAAGCAAATTAGATTTTTTCAAGTAACTATTAAAATATGGCATTACTTTTAAGTTTTCGAAAAATTACTTTGTTCTCCCATTTAATGACTGACAGCTCTCCTGTCCCCACGTTAAGAGAAGTACAGAGGCGTTGTGTGTGCTGTGTAAACATGATGCTTACTGTAGTTCTACACTAAACGTGAACATGCATTTACTCATCTCACTTGCACAAAAACAGATTCAGTATTTCTAAAAACAAGTTAAAACAGTGAAATGCAAACACAGAATGATGCAAACCTGCAATAATAAATTAAATAACAAAAGTCTTTTATGTATTTAATCCCATTTTATTAACCAATGTCTTTGCTGCTGACCTTCGATGATCCAATTCAACCATACTAATAAGCAAAAATGAATTTAGACATAACATTTGTGTTTCATTTTTTTTTTTATTGCTGATGAGTGTTGAACTTTCTTTAAACTTTTTTTAACTTTCTTATTTAAAAAGTAATGCAAAAGTAATGTAACGCATTACTTTCCATAAAAGGTAAATGTTACTTTTTTTAGGCAGTAACGCAATATTCTAATGCATTACTTTTAAAAGTACCTTTCCCCAACACTGTCAGTGAAATACTAAAAGATAGCCAAACCTATTTTCTTATTTTAAACGTGATTAAAAAAAACACAGCATAGGCTATTGGTAGATAAAAACCACAGCAATCATTTAATGAATGAAAACGTACAATGACAAATTCATACAAGCACCAAAAACAGTTCATTTTGATGATTTGTTCAATATTCTGATCGATCACAGCAGCTGGACGACCTGTTTGGCTCTCTGTTTTTTCTTTTCAGCATCCGCTGTGTCTTCCTCTTCTCTTTGTCCTTCCCAGCGCACAATGGCTTCAGCTTTCTGCAATGTGATGCCTCGCGACGCTCCGCGCAGACCTTCAAGGTACGTTAGCAACCCTTTGAAATGATCATCAGTCACCTGAAATAGAGAGAGAAATGCATGCATATGCAGTGAAAACAGTTGAAATTGATAATGAAAAAAGTACTTTTTTGGTTAAAAAAAAAAGAAAAGAAAAAAAAAGAAACCATATGCATGATTTAAAACACAAAATCATTACTACTGTGTATTATTACTGTGATAAGTGTGGAAAGCTGTAGAGATCAATGATGATTGTGAAGTTTCTTGTACCTTTGTGGTGTCATACATGTGCTGCAGTAACCATATTTGCCTGCTTTTGTGAAACTTCCACTCTTCCCGTCTCTCAGACCAGCTAAACAAGCACACAAACATGAAGTAAACCCATTAAAACACTGTTTGACAACCTCTGGTAGAATTGGGAAAGACATACATGCATAAAAATAACTATGTTTGTCTTGCCATGTGAGGTATTCCAGCGCCTTCTTCTCTGCAAGATTTGACTGGACTTTGTCTTTTTTTATGCTTTTGCCTTCTTCCTTCAATTTCTTCTTCTCCTCCTTTTTCAGAATCTTCTTCATCTTTCTCTCCAGCACTCGTTTCTCCTCAGGACTCAGATCTTCCTCACCATCTGAGCCGTTTTCATCCTCTGCTCCAGATGATTCCTGCTGCTGTGAGGTGTCCATATCTCCAGTACTCTAAGACAGAAAATCATACGTTACTTAATATTTGCATTCCCCCCTCCCCCAGGATTCAATGAATAAAAAGTTTTAATGAACTTTTTATTAGAAATACAAATCTTTTGCAACATTTTAAATGTCTTTGCTGTCACTTTTGATCAATTTAATGTGCCCTTCTAAAATAAAAGTACTAATTTCTTGAAAATAAATAAAGAAATCTTTCCCTCTGAACATCACACACACAAATACACGCATTCTCCTTCACTATGAAACTCTATATCTTCCGTCTGTCTGATTTTCCAGCCAGCAGAGGAGGTAATGGAGCATTTCTCCATCATATTGTTTGGAGTAAACAGAGGTGGCCATTGTATGTATCTGTTTGGCACAACCTGGCCCTCCTGTATTTACGTATTTGTACATGAGACAGCGAGACTTCAGCAGAAGAGACGTCTGCTTCATTAGTATGGCCGAAAGGAGAAAGAAAATAATATCTACAAATCAAAGACTTCTACATTTATTTCTTAATGACCTTTAAGGACCTAAAAGTGCAAACGAGGAGGACAACGTAATACACACAGATAAACTTGGACAATACAATAAGCAAGGTAAGATCTTTATTTTGAATGCTTCATTGCAAACTATCAGAAAATCCCATTGTAAAATAAAATCTGCAAGATTTAATGGTAAAAAAATAACGGCAAATATAATTTTACAATAAAAATTTTTTGAAATTTAGGTTAACAGTCAAAAAAAAAAAAAAAGAATATATCAGTAACTGATATAATGGTAATATACCAACCTACTGAAGTACTAAAATCTGTAAAAACGTTTTGTACAAACTAAGAAGAAACATTTTTTTTTATGAAAATCCATCAAATGTGAAGAACCACACAGGAAATTATGGGAATGTCAATTTACATTTTTTCACTGTAAATTTTAAAGGTGACATATCATGAAAATCTGACTTTTCCAGGTTTTAAGTGCTATAATCAGGTCCCCGGTGCATCTACCAACCAAGGAAACGTGAAAAAGATTAACCCAGTAATTTTGTTTTGGTAAGCCTTTTTCTGCAAGCGTCTGAGAAAACGAGCGCGTCTGATTTCGCTCCCTTGGTGACGTGGCAAAGGGATCTCATTATAATATTACCGCCCCTTAATCTGTAAGTTTCCACCCATGGCGCCGTCATTTTGATTTCGCAAGCGACAACGGTGTGCCAGCTCTAATGCCATGGCGAAAGTTTGAGCAGAACATGCTAACTGTTCTGTCTTTGGCTGCACAGACGAGCACAGAACACTATTTACAGTCCCAGCCTCAGAGGAGACAAGAGAGCAGTGGATTTATTGATTTATTTACTGTATATTGCTGCTGCCACACAGATCTAAAATAAACATGCAATTTATTTCCCAGCTGTTTACCTTCACAGACATAACCAACTGTTTTTGTAACTCCTGTGTTTTTAATGTAAACTTGTGTGAGAATGAGAACTTAGTTTAGTACTCGCATGCTGTGACAGCCGCTTTCTGTCCGTGTGCTTCGGTTGTGTGTGCTCCGAAAACCGTATATCAGAAGTTTAAACTAATATGGTTTAAAACTCATGATTTCAGCGCGATAAACATAATCAGAACCATAACCGATGTTTTTAGCAGGTCTGAGCTGTAATGGCGCAGCTCTATTCTGGAAAAGGGGGCGGGGAGCAGCAGCTCATTTGCATTTAAAGAGACAGGCCAGAAAAACAGCCTGTTTCTGCTTCCACTCAAAATAGGCATTTTCAAAATGATATAATAAATGATCTGTGGAGTATTTTGAGCTGAAACTTCACAGACACGTTCTGGGGATACCAGAGACTTATATTACATATTGTAAAAAGGGGCATAATATGTCTCCTTTAGGATGACTTGATAAGATGACAGTATTTTATTGTAAAATTACATGAAATGTCCTAGATAGGTCTTGTAGGGCTGGCGTCCTGCAGAGTTTCGCTCCAACCAGCTCCAAAACACCTGCCTGGAAGTTTCTAGTAATCCTGAAGACCTTGATAAGCTGGTTCAGGTGTGTTTAACTAGGGTTGGAGGGAGCTAAACTCTTCAGAGCAGTGGCCCTCCAGGAATTGAATTGGACACCCCAAGGGAACTTAACTACCAGTTAACCAATTAACAGGTTTTTACTGTAGCATTTTTACAGTGTTTCACCAGTAAAATTACAATGACTTTAGAGCAAGCTTTGAGATTCTCACTGAAACATGCATCTTTCTGTTTTTTTAGTACTTTCGAAAAGACAACAAAATGCAGAAAACGGCATATTTCCAAGCAATGTGACAACGGAAGTAATAGAGGGGAAGACGATGGAAGATCCGCTGACTTTCCGACCGAATTCCTCCAGCCTGCACTGGTCCGTTAATAACGCCAACGAAACGAACTCCACCTCCTCGGACGCCTACGTCATAAGCCTCCTCCTCTCCTGCATCTACACCATCCTGCTCTTCCCGCTCGGCCTCATGGGTAACATCCTGATCCTGTTGGTGAACTTTGACCCTTGGCAGCGGATGAGCACGCTGGACCTGTACTTTACTAATTTGGCCCTGGCCGACCTAGTGTTGGTTCTGGACTCACTAATTGAAGTGTTCAACCTGAGCACGCACTATTACGACGATGCGGTCTTGTGCTCATGCATGGCGATTTTCCTACAGATCAACATGTACAGCAGCGTGTTTTCCCTCACATGGATGAGTTTGGACCGCTGCCTTGCACTGACCGGCCTAAGAACGCGAGCGCTACCTGAAAACGCCTCCATTTCACATCGTTCATGTGTTGCACGCAGGGCCTGCGCTACCATATGGGCGGCGGCCACCTTGTGCACTCTGATTCCATTCGCTACTGCGCATGTGCATCACGGATGGGGGCGTGGCTTCTGTTTTGCGGGCGTGGCTGAGGTGCAATGGCTGGAAGTGACGTTGGGATTCGCTTTGCCGTTTTGTGTGATGGGCGTCTGCTACACTTTAATCGCGCGTTTGCTTTTGCGCTCTGAACGGCCGCAGCGAACAAAAGCCCTGCACATGATCATCGCAGCCGTGAGCGTGTTTTTTGTATGCTGGCTGCCAGAGAACATCTTCATCAGCGTGCATCTTTTGAACGGTGACACGGATGCCTCACGGCGACGTGGAAACCATACTCTGTGGCAGCGCTACCCGCTCACGGGACACGTTGTGACCTTAGCGGCCTGCGCCAACAGCTGCCTGAACCCACTCGTCTATAGCCTGCTGGGAAACACCTTTAGACGGAAACTGCAGGTGTTTGTCGCGCACCACGTGCCGTGCCTGCATACGCAGAACGCAAGAGCAACACCTCCCTGTCCGTGCGTAACATGCACAAATGCGCACCATTCGTGTAATAAGGAAGAGGAAGAACGTGACCTTAGAAGCGGCGAGGAGGGTTAAGAGTGTGTGTGTGACAGAGTGGGATAAACATGGTCATGTTGTAATGGCACAGGACAAGTTCTTTTGTTTTTTGAAGAAATTAACACTTTTATTCTGTAAGAATGCATTAAATTGATCAAAAGTGACAGTAAAGATAATTTAAAAGGAACTTTCTATTTATCAAGGAATCCTGACAAAAATCAAAAATCATGGATTCTGCAAAGATACTGTTTTCAACATTGATAATAATCAGAAATGTTTCTTGAGCAGCAAATCAGCATATTAGAATAATTTCTGAAGGATCATGTGACACTGAAGACTGGAGTAATGATGCTGAAAATTCAGCTTTGCATCACAGGAATAAATTACATTTTAATATATATTCAAATAGAAATCAGTTGTTTTAAATTGTGATAATATTTCACAATATTACCATTTTACTGTAAGGGAAGAAAGCTGATTATTTTGACTCACCTCAGCTTTACTTTTCTTTTTCATCATCGCTTTCTTTTTTGCTCTCCCTGTAGCAGCAAGTGTGTTTGTTTCATCGTTCTGTGGCGTCACCAGATCCGATTCAGGAACAGCTGCTTTGGAGTCCTGCAAATTCAAAATAGGAATTTAAAAAAACCACTCTCTTTGCACTCAACTTGACGACAACATCAAAACACAGCAGCTTTAAAATTGTTAGAATAATCAGAATCAGAAAGAGCTTTATTGCCAAGCATGTTTGCACATACAAGGAATTTGTTATAGTGTCACAAGCTTCCAGTACACGGAGACAACAACAACACACAGATAATAAAAATGAGATGTGAATAAAATACACATGCATAAATATAAACCACAAAAAAAGAATAAATTGTATGTACAGGTGTGCTATAGATGGAATAGGAATAGAATAAAATAAAATAAGTTGTAGGGATGTACTAGGACAATGGTCCAGTATATTACTGTCTCTGGTGGGACATGTAACATGTAAATTTTATAATTTAAAATTCTTGATTTTATCCACTGAAAGAAAGAATATTTTAATACTATGAATCCTTTTATTCAGCAAGGATGCATTAGATTGATCAAAACTGACAGTACAGACATTCAGAATGTTGCAAAAGATTTCCATTTCAAATAAATGCTGTTCTTTTGAACTTTAAAAAAAAAAAAAAACTGAAAAATCATGGTTTCCACAAAAATATGAACTGTTTTCAACATTGAAAATAATAAGAAATGTTTCTGATTTGGGAGCAACTGCTTTAGAGTCCTGTAAAGCCAAAATAAGAATTAAAACACACTTTTTGCATTCTACAAATGAGGTCACAGCTGAACAGATCTACAAGTGGACATAAACACTGTTGCCTGAGCAGATTATGAGTCACTCTTGATTTTATAGAACAATAATGATATATGTGACATAACAGTATATTGCTAGTGACATACTGACTTTTTTTTTCACCAGGAAGACAAGCTATTCAAAAGTTACATGTTATTGAAACATTATGCATGTGTTATTATTATAATAAATGTATGTCTGCCGGGCATCACACACCTCATCATTAGCCTTTCTCTTTTTGCCTTTCTTTGGCTTTTTTCTCTCATCTTGTACATGCGTCATTTCATCCAGACTGCGTTTGAGCTCCTTTTTCCGTCTACAAGACCAAGTTTCTTCACTTTCTCAGCAATTCTAGAAGAAAACAGCACAAGTGTTAGTTATTGAAAGCAATTCGTGTTTTTATTCAGCGAGGCCGCATTGAATTAATCAAAAGTGACAGTAAAGACGTTTATAATAATAATGTCACAAACGTTTTCTGTTCGGTTCTACAAAATAAATGCTCTTTTGAGCTTTCTGTTAATTTCCACTGAACATTAATAACAATGAAAAGCAAATCAGCATATTAGATTGATTTCTGAAGGATCACGTGAACATAAGAGACTTCTTTCAAAAACAAATGTAATTTATTTAAACGTATAATATAGCAGCAGAGATGTAGTCATGCACTACCCAGCACACACACACATTAATTAATATTACTAGTTAAGGAGAGTCATCATAATTGCGCATTTGCGTTTATAGATGTAAGTTATAAAGATGACTTACCTAAAAAACTATAAAGATGACTTGCAAGGGAAACAAAGATCTTCCAATATTTCCTTATAACCACGTGCGGACAAACAGCGCCATAGAATAGCGACCAGGTTTGATGACGTTGCTATGGCTGTGTAAAATCTGCATCCCTGATTGGTTGGTAATTAGACTTTTGGGACATGTAGTTCTTAAATGTATTATCGCGTAATCTTAGAATAAGATTCTCGCTTCATACGATGACATTTTAACAACAT
>NW_015552655.1:1545412-1551889 GCF_001515605.1 Sinocyclocheilus anshuiensis
ACTGTTTTCTTTAAAAACGCCTCAATATCAAAGCGGAACTATGTTTCAGTTCATTGTAGTTTTCCTTCCGGGCAGAATTTACAGAGGCGCTCGTTATATGACCTGAGAGAATCACGCCTGTTATGAAGAAACCCTGAAGATGTCAAAAGTCTGCCTGCATTTATCACGGTTTTCTTTGGGTCATGATGTTTTTACAAGCAGAACACTTGTGAATTTAAGGTAAGTGGATAATTTTTCTTGTATAGGTTATTAAATAACCATCATTTACCTCAGTAGAACTTATGCAACCAATTTGCTTTGTATGGTACATTAATTAAAACAAGCCTTTAATTAATTGAAACGTATTCAAATTGTTTTTGAACAGAATTCTGACCGATTTTTCTTTAAACACTCTTAAATTCTAAGCTGACCCTGGCTAGAGGGATCTCGGTGTAAATTACATTTTATTGTTTTTAGCAAATACAAGCACCACAGAATATTAGAAATAAATGCAATGCTATTTCTGGCATTTTTAAAGTAAAGTTTCATTAAATCTTTATCTCTGTAGACCATGCGCCACAAGGATGCTGTCCTTAACATCACAGCTTAATGCAAAGTCCAGAAAACTTCCAGATGATAATGAAGCATCCAAACCCATCCAGTTCTCAACCAGCAAAGCCAGCCACCGAAGCTGGAAAGTGGACCGTTCGATGGGCAGCAGCTACCAGCGGCCCTGGTGGAAGGTTCTGCCCATCAGCCTCGTTGGAGTGGGCTTCGTCGTCTGGTGCATTTTCAGGAGAGAGACCGAGATCGACGAGTCTCTGGAGAAAAACCTCCATGAACATTTACCAGGACTGCTGTTCGATGAAGAACAGGAGGGAGTCGGCGTCAAAAACAAACCCTCATAGTGGCTTAGAAGGGACATTTTCAAGTTGGAATGTTTATTTATTGTTCAATGAGGAATTTTCTCAAAACTGAGAATTATCAAATTGTCTGTCCACATTCTGTGCTCTTGAAAGTGGCTGTATTAAACCGGATCATCTGTAGCTTGATTTATATTGAAGATTGTAAAGCCAGTAGCATTGTATTGTAAGCAAGCATAAAGGAGAAGTCTGAATTGTAATTGTGGTGCGACTGCTAGTTTAAATGTAAACAGGGAACCATTATTGAACACACTGAAAGTCACCATTGAAAACATACTACTTCAGCTGCAAAATAAACTAATTTTAGCATTATATAATCAAAGTGGGCATGTAAAGATCACTTGATATGGTTTACAGATCATAGAAAGTGAAACCTAATTACGGCTTTCAAAACATGACTTGTGTAAACAAGTGAATCAATCTAAAATCAGGTTAAATGTTGTACTGCTCAAAGGGTTTCAAAAAGGTGTGCTTTTCTGTTATTCTTACAGAGACAAATGTTTAAATTAACTTGCTACTAGCGTCGGTCACTAAAGCAACACTATTAGGACCTAAAATGGATTTAGCAAAAGTTTGTAGAAGTCAAATGAAAACCACACAGCACCTTAAACACTGCTAAAGCCAAAATAATGAACTGCAAACAACACTGAGGTAGTGGAAAGTTTATTTACAACCAAATGGCCACAATAGAAGAGAAACCCAATATAATAACAATAGAAATAAAAGCACACATTCTAATTCATCATGAAGCATGCAGACTAGGCAGAGGTATATGAAAGTCTAAAATACAAACTTTAAAACCCTGAGGAGCTCCCGGAATGTTCTGACGCTGCCCCCCTACTATCAACTTGAACCACACAATACCCCTCCCCTACCACAACTACCAAAAAAAAAACAAAAAAAAAAACTACACAGGCATTTATTGTCAAGAGTGTAAGAACCCTGATGTCCCTCCCACCCAACCCTCCCACACATCAAACCCCGCCCCCATATATTCCTCCACACAAAAAAAAAAGTTAGAGTAAATAGTAAAGAGAGTTTAAGCGCGCTCTCCACGGATTCGACGGGCCAACTGGATGTCTTTGGGCATGATGGTGACACGTTTGGCGTGGATGGCGCACAAGTTGGTGTCCTCAAACAGACCCACCAGGTATGCTTCGCTTGCCTCCTACAAACCAGAGCGAGAAAACGTTAGGAGTGACCAAACAAAAAGAAAGTGTGAGGTAGATCTATAAACAACCCAGAACTAGAAAACACACCTGCAAAGCACCGATGGCAGCACTCTGGAAGCGCAAGTCGGTCTTGAAATCCTGAGCGATCTCACGAACCAGGCGCTGGAACGGAAGCTTGCGGATCAGCAACTCTGTGGACTTCTGGTACCGACGGATCTCACGAAGAGCCACAGTTCCAGGACTGAGGGGGAAACGAGCACAAAACAATACATTGATTTGCTGTTATTATGATAATGCATGAAATGCACTGAGGAGAAAGCAAAGTACATTGTTGTTTAATTAACAATCATGTACATTCATTACCATGCATATACTGAATACATAACTGTTACATTGAGTCTATACACAATATAAACATACAGTAAATACACAATATACACGTATATAAAATTCAGTATATACACAATACGCATATACAACACATCCATACAGTATGTACAAAACAACGTATACACAAATTATTAAGCATATATATACACATATATAATTATATTGTGTGTACTGAATATATGTAGAGTACACATGTAAAATATTTTATATATTCTACATACACAATTATATATATATATAATTTATAGTTTGTGTTTAACACCATGCCAGCTTCTGTGGCTATTTTCATTGCAAGAATTTAGAATAAATTTTAGGTTTTTACATTTTTTTGCTAAAATAATCTTAACACTGCATCTGGCTCAACTCTGTTAAAAATCTCTTCAAAAGTGTTAACCGAGTTTTCTAGCATATTTATAGATATTCAGCTTATACACCAATTCTTGTATATATAAAAAACTAATTCTCTCATCTATGTACTGTAAATATTTACAATTTCATGCATTTTTAATTTTAAACATAAAATACAGTATATAAAACACATTATCTTGTATACATACAATATATAAAACGATTTACATATATTGTGTATATAGTGAATATATATCGTCGTGTATACACTGAATAACATTCAGTACGTACACGATAATATATAAAACCTCCAGTGTATACAGGTAATAATGATAAACAATTATCCATCCATCTACTACTACTACACGTGCTCAGTGTTTCTCACCGGTATCTGTGGGGCTTCTTGACTCCACCGGTGGAGGGCGCACTCTTCCTGGCCGCCTTGGTGGCCAGCTGCTTCCTGGGGGCTTTACCACCGGTGGATTTACGAGCGGTCTGTTTAGTACGTGCCATGGCACTCTAATGAAGCGGCCTAAAGAGACACAAAAACCGATAAGAACAACAGCCGCGGGGAATTCCGCGCGCCATGACGCCATCCACAACAAAACTCCCGCCCAATAATACAGTCATGCAGAAACATTTAATGTTTAGGAAAAGGACACCATGGCAACAATATCCTAAAGAAGCACTTTACAACATGGGGGCGCCATTGAGGAGATTAAAGCTAAATGGATACTTAAAGGTAAACGAGCTGGTAAAATATAAAACTATAATTCTATAAACGCTGCACTTTTATTAGTTAAAGTATATTCAAAGTCGCATATGTATACAAGTAGAAACGCGTGTTGCTGTGGAGAATCAATAACCTGAACAACTCACAGTGGGACACTGGGTCACACACACACACAACGGAGTCCCATTCAACACACACACACACCACCTGAAGGCAAAAATCTTCAACGGCAGCGACTTTCACTCAACCATTCAGCAACTGGTACTACATACACGCCACGTTCCCTTTAATTACGGCGAAAGAGATGAGAAACCACCGGTAAATTGAGCTGTGGAAGCTCTGATTAATGCAGTAGTGAAGTCCACCATCTCAGGACGAGACAGAGACACGTTTCTGCTTTTATGTGTAACATGGCGCCCAAGAAAACCAATTACAGACTTTTCTTTGTCTACACCGACAACTCAGTGACTGTCACCTGAAAGCGGTTAAATAGAAAACGACGCGTATCGTGACTAACTTACGTATTAAAAACAGAAATTTAAAGGTAAAAATAGTGTACGAACTTCTGAGATAAAGCAGAAGTAAATATGAGCTCGCCCTCGTTAGCTTAGCTTGTTGCTACCGCGACAAAAATCATCTAAAATCGCCGTATATGAATCTAAACACAAAATGCAGACTAACGAGATTTTCTGTTATAAAAGGTCTTAAAACACGATACTCAAAAGACTAAACACACCATAAGATAGTTTCTGTTGGTTTAACACCGACCGTTAACGACACTTACGATTTTTTGTTTCGAATAATCCGTCAAACCCAAAACAAGGGACGTCGGTCACGGACAGAACAAGCTGCCCTGTATTTATACAGTCAGTGACGTCGTGCGCAGGTTAAGCCACGCCCACGCCGACTCTCATTGGCTGGAGCAGCGAGGGGCAGATTTACTCTTATTTAGTATTTATTTATAATAGTTTTAGCACGGTTTTGATGTAATTGTAAACGGCTTTTCGGTCTGTTTCTGCAGATTGAAACTGTTTTTAAATTTCAAATGGCGTTATATGAACGTTTAATTAACAATCTTCGTGAAACATCTATGCTTTCAAAATCCTTCCATTTCTCGCCCTGAACCACTTTGGTGTGGATTACATAACCATGTAAAAACAACCGTCCCATACGGTTCCTTTTAATAATAGCGAATACAAAACATTATTGGTAAATTATTACGAGAATCGTTGCTTCGCAAACAATGACGAAAAAATACATTGCTTTTGAGATCCAGTATGTTTTAGTGCGGTCTTTGTGTCACCATTGCCTAAAAAGGAGGGTAAATTTTATTGTGCTGCAGTAGGAACCTTTAGAATGGTAAATGTGTTGCCGGCGGAGCTCCTTGTTTGGTGCACACATATGGGATTTCCACACATGCATAGCTAAATACTCTAAATATATTTGAAAATCCAACGCTTCGAGCAGAAGTAGTTAATCGATTCTATCACATTTATAGTTTTCCTTAAGCGCTGCACGCTCGATAGGTGATCGTTAATGGGGTTTTTTTCATAGGAAAGAACAGACAGCGATTTATTTGTGTTATCATAAGATTCAAACCTCAGCTATGGCAGAGGAATCAACTGGAACAGGTAAGATTTCACTACAAACCATATCAGATGAATATATTGAATTTACGTGTTATTTTGCAGACTTTTATATTGAATTGCACTGTATGACTTATTAGCATGCAATCTAAGGGGCTGATAAATGCTCTGAAAAAGCTCTAAATTTGTTCATGCTTTCCAGAAACAACCAGAATACTGGAAAACGAGAAAAACACGGATGGCCAGAGTGGCGAGGACCCCAAAACAACAGCCCAAAAAGCTGACACTCCTACCAATGCTAAAAAACACAAGAAGAAGAAAAAGAAAACAGGTGACGGAAAAGATAATCAACAGAAAGGGGTAAAAAGCAATGAGGAAACACCCAAACAAGAGACCACAGAACTGGTAAGCACATACACATTTGCATATATATATATATATATATATATCTGTTGTGTTTATATCTATAAGCTGTGGCAAAGACAAATAAATAATTTGACTTTATAACTGTGTTAGACTCCTGATGAGCTGCTGAGTCGAGAGTTGGATTGGTGCATCGAACAGCTCGAGCTCGGCCTGAGAACTCAAAAAACCTCCAGCAAACAACGTGAGTGAGACGACACAACAAATATAACATCTATATATATTACACAAACTCAGGTCAGAAGAAAGTTGTTTTTATTGTTGTTATTGTTTGTTTTTGTGTTATGTTTGCTAATTTTTGTGTAATAGGACCCCCTTGAAAACAAGATGCTGCATCTCAAGGGGTTTATCCCAAATAATACATATAAGTAAGTTGAAAAGAAACCCTCACCTTCTGTTTTGTTTACACATATGTCTCCATTTAGGGGAAGAAGCGAGACGCGCTCTGAAGACGTTACACAGCTCCAAAGCTCCCTTGGTGAAGAAGAGGCAGGTAATGCGAGCGGTCTCTGGAGACTACAGGAAGAAGATAGAAGAGGAAAGAGCCAGACAGTTTAAACTCATACAGTCAGGTAAGGCAGTGGCAAAAATGTACATTCATGTCTAAAAAAAATTTTTTTAATTAAAGGGCAGCTATAATATTTGTTAACTAATTAGTTTCTATTGTTACATTATTGATATTTAATTTAAAAACTATTTATATATATTAAAATAAATGTATTATACATTTATTTTAAATCAAATGTTTATTTATATTTAATAATTAAATTTTTTTTTTAGAATTAATCTTAATGTGTATTTATTTATTTAGGTAATTAGAACTTTATTTTTAATTATTTATTTTGGCAGTTTTACGGGGGGGGGGTTTTCCCAAAAAACTTTCCCACAGAACCCATTTAAAAAAAAAAACTGCCTTCCAATAT
>NW_015552655.1:1551932-1563812 GCF_001515605.1 Sinocyclocheilus anshuiensis
TTTTACGGGGGGGGTTTTCCCAAAAAACTTTCCCACAGAACCCATTTAAAAAAAAAAACTGCCTTACAATATTCTGACAAAAATTGCTTACACAATTCTTACAAAATTGCTGTCTCTTTCCACAGCAGTGACCTCCGCCCGGGTCACCAGTGTCTCTGAGTGCAAACCAGTGTTTCACAGGCGAGCTGAGAGAAACACACACCCCACAAACAAAACAGACAAATCTCAAGAGACACACACACTGCAAGGGCCCCGGGAGACAAATGAACACACAAAGACTGATGGAGACACAAAACCTTTTGTTTTCACTAAAACACATGAAGAGTTTTGCTTTAACTTCAACTTATGATTTGACACTGGAACATCAACCAGCAGGATTTGTGCATTAATTAGATGCATAGTTAGATATTTTCTATTGCATAATTTTGCAATATTTTCTCTATGCATTTTATTAAGCATACATTATTGCTAGATTTTGCTTTGTTGTAATGCTCAAAATGTTCATAGAAAAGTCTTAAGTAAAAAATCAAAATAAATTATGCCCAAAACTTTGCTGTTTCAATTTTTATTATATTATTTATTTATTTATTTATTTATTTATATATTTATTTTTATTTTTTAATTGTCCAATACTGATTATTAAAATATAAATAAATATTTTGTATTGTAGCCTGTAACTGATTTATTGTAGGAGTTGCTATGGCAACGTATTAGAAATATCAACATATTAGAAATATAGGCTTATATTAGAAATATCAACTTATTTCTTTAACAATTCAAGGGCATTATTTCACCTCAAATCAATGCTCTCAGTGAAAACAAGCCTTTTATTTTTAGATATTTTATTATGTGTATCATTCTTTTGCAGTTTATCAACAAACGTGTTGCTGTTTGATGTCGTCGGGCATGTAAGCTATAAGTGCTGACGCAGAGGCTAATGGGATATGCAGTCTTATATTGTGCACTGGCCGTTTAAACTGTATTATGAGAAGCAGGCAAAAGACTACAACTCCCTACAACACATTTAACAACACGCCCCGGCTGGAACACGAAACTTCCTTTGAGTTGCCGCTGCTGCTGCGATTTCTGAACAAAACATTGATTTACCAGTTTGGAAAGGTGTAATAATTTCAAGGTTTGTACGCTTTTATTTGTCGGGTGCTTTATTAGGTTGCTGAGTTATGCGATTATGGCATAAACGGTTGTTGTAAAAGGCTGTCATTTCCATGTTAAGAGTTTGGTTATAACTTTTGTAACTATAACTTTTCAGCATCATAACTATGTTATATACATATGAATAAGAGTATGAGATAACATTTATCCGAGTTGAACTGACTGACGGATAATAGTCCTGATACCAGATAACGGAACATAATTTCACTGAATAAACTGGTTATTTTGAGAGGGATAAAACAAATGGTTTTATTTTGATATACATAAGCTATTTTAGCTCATATTATTGCACAGAACTGTAAATATTAAATATCCAACCTCATTTCCAGAGGGAGATGTCTGAGCTGAGCGACGAGGCGAGCAGTGAGTCGGATCAGTTAGGCGCGAGTCTGTCCGTGTGGCTGGCGGGCGGAGGAGACGCTCTGATCGGCCCGGAGGAGCTGAACGTGCCGCTGGATCTTGAGAGATAGATAGATTGACAGAGGGATAGACAGACATCTATCTATTTCATTTACCAACCATAAGCAATAACAGCAAAACAAAGTTTCAATTGAATCGTTACTCAGGGGAGATGTGGATTTGGATGGGAAGAACATCGGCGGCTGGACTCCTCTGATGTACGCTGCATATATCGGTCACGATAACATCGCTAACCTGCTGCTGGAGACGGGCGTCAGTGTCAAGGCCACCACGTCTAAAGGACTCACACCACTGATGCTCGCCGCCAGCTGCGGAAACGAGAGCATCACCTACTTCCTACTGCAGGTCAGGTTTACATGAACAGTTCTCATCAACGAGTTGTTAGTTGGATTATACAGTTTATTTGTGTGAAAATTACAAGATTGCAAAAAAGCCAGCGCTCACTATACAATACTGAATGAAACCTCTCGCTGTACAGCAAGGAGCGCAGCTTGAATGTAAGGATGTGCGTGGGTGGACGGCTCTGCTGCACAGCACAGCTACTGGACATCAGCAGATGGTCAAATTCTTATTAGAGCATCACGCCAATGCAAATATCAAGTGAGTTACATGTGCATTCATTTATACAAAGCAAACCCTATGTTTTTGAACTCACCTTCTTCCTTACACAAACAGACTCTGTACATTAGCAGTCAACAGTTTGGAATAATTAGGATTTTGCAAATGTTTTTATGTTCACTGCATTTATATGTTTAAAAAGTACAGTAATCAGAGTAATATTGTAAAATATTATTTCAGTTTAACAGAACTATTTGAATATATTTTAAAATATAATTTATTCCAGTGGTGCAAAGCTGGATTTTCAGCAGCCATTATTTCAGTCACAGGAATAAATTACATACATTCCAGTTTTGATATGGCGAATAAATTAGAAGCGATATCACCAGATTCTTGATGTATTTTTTGATCATAAATTTGCTGACAGCTTTGATAACTTTTTATCTTTTCATTTCCAAGATGATAACTCTCCGCCACTTATGTGACAGCAACATCACAGTTTATACATTAACAATACTGTATTTACTACTTAGCGTGCAATAAATGCTAGTATTTCATTCTGGGCATAATCGTGCTTAAACAGCTTGTAAACATGTTAAATCTTTGACCTTTGCCCTCACAGAGAGCCGCTGTCAGGATTCACACCGCTCATGGAAGCTGCTGCATCCGGTCATGAAATCATCGTTCAGTACCTGCTCAACCATGCAAGTGTGACCTTACTCTGAAATGTGACGTACTTTAAATTAAAAATCAAATTATATGTAGAATAATTATGGTATGCATCCAGTATGAAAACTAATAATAAATTATGAATTAACATTAGGTATTGAAAACAAAATTCAAACCTGATCCAAAACTACTTCTTGGTATAAACTGACTCTCTAGTTAAACTTAAAGCTTAGTTTTAAAAATAGCTATACATCGAACAAAAACGTCAAATCAAACTTAAATTGCGACTAAAGTTAGACCTAATGTCATTTACTACATAATCTGAACTGAATTGTAGTCAGAGCAACTATTTACACTCCTAGTGTTAAAAAATGCTTGTGTGTTTTCAGTATTTTTGGTTCTGTGTATGATTCAGGGCGTAGGAACGGAGGAGAGGAACATGAAGGGAGAAACGGCGAGAGCTCTGGCTATGATGTATGGACACACTAAAATCGCCAGCCTCATCGACATGCACGTCATGAGAGCCAAATCATGTCAGTCACACACCTTAGCTTTTGTAATTGACCTTCTCTGTCGTGAATGCAGAGAATAACCCAAGCTAATCCGTCTCTGTAGCTCTGTATGAGGAGCTGAGCTCGTCTGAAGAAGAGAGTGCGACTCCTAGAGTCCGGTCAGCTCGCAGCAGAACCAGAGGACCCAGCATTCACGACGGCCCTCAAGCTATCGCACGCTTCAGAGTCGGCTCCAAACACGGTACTCACACTATATATGCTATATATTTAAAATTACCATTTTCTATTTCAATATGTACTGTATTTTGAAATGTAATTTATTCCTGTGATCAAAGCTGAATTTTCAGCATCATTACTCCAGTCTTCAGTGTCACATGATCTTCAGAAATCATTCTAATATTTGCTGCTCAAGAAACATTTCTGATTATCAATGTTGAATACAGTTGTGCTGCTTCATATTGTTGTGAAAACCATTTATTTATTTGAAGTAGAAATTTTGTAACATTATAAATTTCTCTCTCTATGTTGACTGTTGTATATATATATATATACACACACACACACATACATACATACATACATACATATATATATATATATATATATATATATATATTTAGAGACAAAGAATTAATGTTCTTTTATTGCATTAAACATATTTAATGAAATAGTTAATTAAATTTTAAATATATTTATAGTATTTTATAAATATATTCACATTTATTTGAAGTTAAATATTTAAAAAACAAAGTACATTTTAATGAAATAAAATAGTGGAAAGGGATGTTGACTCTATATACAGACTAAGAAAAGTGTTTTTTCACTGCATTAAAAATATTTAATGAAATGGTTATTTTATGAAATTTTAAATATATTTAAAGTATTTTATAAATATTTACATTATTCAAAAAAAGTACATTTTAATTCAATAAAATAAAAATACTTAATGAAATAGTTATTTTATTAAATTGTAAATATGTTGAAATTATTTTTATAAGGATATTCACATTTTCAGTTAAATATAAAAAAATAAAATACATTTTAATAAAATAAAATAGATAAAAATAGTGGAAAGGGACATTGAATCTATATAATGTGTTCTTTCATTGCAGAGGTTCCTGTGGCTCCACCTGGATACGTGACGTTTCGGGACGTTGGCGATCAGAGCGAAGGAATCTGCAATCGTGATGTCACATCCCCCATCAATGAGCTCGACGGCCAGAGCAACAGCAGTAGAGGTGAGACGTTCAGCAGGATGATGGTCATTCTTAGCAAAGCATCTGCTAAGAACTTGCGATACAATGCGATTCTGTTTCCATTCTGCATGCAGATGAGCTGTTGTTTGATAACGACATGCCCACCATGAGGAGCAGCAGCAGCAGCAGCGAGGGTCTGTCTCATCTCCTCGGACTCAGCAGGGAGGCGTCGCTGGAGAGCAACGAGGTACGAACCATCATGCATCACCGCAGCTCACAGCAAACTGTTCTCTCAACGTCTCATCATGTTTGCAGGACTCTGATCAAGCAAAGAGGAGTTGTCCACGTCGATCCAGCAAACTCCAGCACTCCAAAGGCAGGAGTCCCGGTAACAGCAGCAGCGGTTACCGCGAGGCTCCGTCTTCCTCTGGACCTCCTCCTTCATACACTGGACCCAAGGTGTGTGTTCTTCTAGTCACTTCAGTGCATGTGTGTGTGTATGATAGTTAACATTAGGGGTTGCACAGATGACACTTTAAGCTTGATGTCGACTAGTCGCTGGTCCTATAGAGGGCACAACAAGATGAGAAATCTTTGAAGGACTTCCACATTTATGCTCCGTTTCCAAACAGTTAAAATGACAAATAAATGCATACTCTGAAAGCGCTCCACAAGACGTGTGATTATATTACTGGATGTTCGAAACTGAACGGGAGAATGCATGTTTTAAACCACTTATTGTACAGGTAAGTTAATCGGCGTTTTAATCTAATGCGGTGCTGCACTGTAACGCACACACATTACAGACAGTAGCTCGTACATCACGCGCACAGAATCATTCAGCGCGGAAATGTATTGTCAACACTGTTCTGTGATTTCTCAATAAAATAGCTTAGAAACTGAAAAGTTCAAGCATATATTATAAATATATAACTAAATCCCACAGCTTCACTACTAGTAGAGAGACGCTGCCATGTAGAATTAATTCAGACACGCAATCGCTCTCACTAATGCATTCATATGAATGTAATCTTTACGGTGCTACTTTATCTGTATCGGATTAAGAACGAGCAAAAATCTGTGAGAAACATAATGACTCAAAGACAAAAGTTGTTGTTAAAAATTAGCTGTTATAGGAGCAATAGCCATGTGGGCAGCGCTGTGTCATATGCCATAGCTGCACAAGGTGTTTGTCACAGCTGCAGATTTATTTGTTCATTAATGACGTCATCAGCGACTAGTCGACTTCGACTCGACTTTCATCACATAAAAGTCGACTTTAAAAAATCAGAAATCGTTCAACCCCTGGTTAACATGCACCAGTAAAGAGTATGTAAACGTGTTGCAGGATCTCGCAGGGTTCCTTGAGCAGATCGGGTTCAGTAAGTACCTTCCCCTGCTGGAGGAGCAAGACATCGACCTGAGGATCTTCCTCACGCTTACTGAGAACGACCTCAAGGAAGTTGGCATCACGTGAGTCTTTGCGCCATTTTATTTTATATCACTTTATTAAAAAGTAATTTATTATTAAGTGATTTATTCAAATATTTTAATTAAATGAAGTGTAACATTACATTTATTAAAATCTTATCACAAATTTTTGTTATTTCATTATTACTTTTTTTTATACAGTATTTAATTTTTTACCATTTGATTATCACTGTTCAGTTATTTTTATTTTTTGTAAATGTATATATTTTATTTAATTATTTATTAATTATTTATTGCATTTCATTTATACAGTGTTTTTACTGTTATTTTTTTTTATATTTTATTTATCACTTTAAATTGTACTTTTTTGTTTATTAAAATGGATTGTTTTTAATCCCATTAACTATTTTATGTATTATATTGTTATTGATACAATGTTTATTTTATTTATTTTTACAGTTGCATCACTTTATTTAAATTGTTTTATTTTTTTTTTGTTATTTAAATATTTGTGCTTTTCACTCTATAGTCTGTTTGGTCCTAAGAGGAAGATGACATCAGCAATAGCCCGTTGGCACAGTAATGCACGGCCACCCAGTGATGCGTTAGAGCAGGCGTATGCGGACCAACTGGAGGCCGAGATGCAGGAAATGGCCATTCAGCTTCATAAGGTGCTGACTACATGACTTCCATTCACACCATCTTCACCTCATAAAGCTCATTTGCATGTGAGGAGGATTGTAGGACTGTAGCTAAAGTCAGGGAAGAGAACTGCCATGTAATTGGCACCTAGTTTGTGATTAAGTGTGAACTGTAACATCAACACCGAATCTAAAAATTTGAATGTACACAAAGCGACAAGACTGACCTATTTCACAAAATAATGTTTTTATATTTTTAAAAGTTAACCGGTAGAGTTTTTGCTATGTAACCAGGTTTTACCTTTTTGCATTTAAATGTATAAAATCTCAGAGCATTGCTGGACTTTATATCCACTTGGTTGTGTAATAGGTCACAATAAAATGAACAACATGCTATAAAATCAGTCTATCAAAATAAGTTGAGCTCAAGGGTTGCCATGCATAATACTGATGTTGTAAAAACAGCACTGTTCTGGCAACAACATTGTCATAAATTTACATCATAACTGCAAGCTTGCTGTAGTTATTGTGTGGTTCTCTTAAAGGTGCTGTGTGTAATTGTTTGACTGTAATAAAGCATAAAAAGATTATACCTTTGCAGATATTTAGGAAACATGCTCCATTTGCATACTTGTTTCTCCAAAAACAATACTAGCTACAGCCAGTAATTTTTCTTAGAAATATATGTTCCGTGTCGGAATGTCTGTTTTTGTTTTGGCCAATTAACCCAATAGAATTTCAACAGCCAGGGTTGCCAGTTGGTAGAAAACACTCTACTCCAGCCATGGAAGCCAGCAGACAAACTGGGTCAGAGGTCGCAGATTCTACCCCACCTAAAAAAAAAACTGCCATCCATCTAAAAAGCTCTATGACCAGAGACTTATTAAAACGCAGATACGTCAACTCAACAACTTACCGTGTAAGGCCCGTTGCCTTCCATTGTCAATTTCACTCGTTCCTGTTCTGTGTCCTCAATCTGGCAACCCGCCTGAGCTCTGAGTCTGAGGAGGAGGGGTGGAGAAGGAGAATCAACTTTCTCAGATATTTTGAATTCGGACTGCAGTACTCATTTCAACCACTAGCTGTCAATATTACATGCTGCACTTTTAAGCTTTTCTTTGTGTGTGTGTGTGTGTGTGTGTGTGTGTGTGTGTGTATGTAGCGTTGTGTGGAGGTTGAGTCTCTGCAGGGTCAGGTGACCCAGGAGAAGGAGCTGCGTGCCGTGATGGAGGGATGTCTGATGGAGGAGAAGATGGCGTGGAAGAGCATTCAGGCGGAGCTGCCGGAGCTGCAGGAGAACAGCAAACGCATTCAGCTGCTGAGCGGGAAACTACATGCTCTACGCAGCACTCTCACACAGGAGGACGCTCGAGGTGTGCTGAACCTGCCAATGCTTTTATTTGCAGAAAATGCAGAAAATCAGAAAAGGGGAATTCAAAACTTAATTCCCAGAATGCATTGCGAATAATGCAGTATAACCAGCATCATTAAAAGTGCTGTATTAAAAGTGTCTTTTAATGTGTTTTAAGAAAACACTACTACTGTCAGGTTGCCTAGAAACCACCCAGAAGACCCTAACAACCACCTAGCAACCAATCAGAACACCTTAGCAACCATACATCAACTCTCCAGCACCCTAAGCATGTTTTGCACGGGCAAACTTTCTTCTTCAAAAAAAAAAAAAAATTGTAGTGGAACTCACACCAACTTGTGGTTCCTACAGTATGAACGTTTTGTGTCTGTGTCTTTACTGTGCATTCAAAAATGCAATTAAAAATGTTTATTAACATTTAATTAAATTTAGCATTATTTATTAAAATGTTTTAATAAAATTATATTTTTATTTATTTTTTTTATCATTTTCACTAAATCACTATTTAACAGTATTATTTAAATTTTATTAAAATGTATTTTATTTTTTATTTCATGAATATTTTTTTAATTTATACAATTTTATTTATTCACCATTTTATTTATCACTATTTGACTATTACACTATTTTACTTTTATTTCTGCAGTATGAAAAGTTTTTTTCTATAAAAAAAATTATATTAATTATATTGAGAATCAAAAAATGTTGAAAAAAAAAAATTTGCTGGTTTTGCTTGCCAGAAAAAAAAGGTGCACAAGACAAACCACAGAAGCATAATATTATCACTAGCTATATGCATCTTATGTTTGGACCATCTTGAAAGATGTATGTCATTAACACTATAAATCAGTTTTTCTGTTGAGGTTTGAATGACCTCAGACCTCAGCTGTATTGATAAGCGCTCTGATGTCTGTCTGTGGTAGGTGACGGCTTGATGTGCTCTCAGCTGCTGTCTAACATGGAGTCTCATATGGCGGAGCTCGGTAAGACTTCTGGTTCTGTGCATGTATAATGTTTCCTTCACATGGACGTGTGAATTAATATCGTGTTTCTCTGTCCAGCTGACGGTCTGAAGGAAGTCCTTCACAGTCTCCAGCATCTCAGCGCTTCAGAGAAACGCTCACACAACTGGGAAGAATCCTAGCGGCTGTGAATGGGTTGGTTGAACATCATTTATATGAAATCAAAAATCACGGTTTCCACAAAAATATGAAGCAGCATTTTCAACATTGATAATAAGAAGAAATGCTTCTTGAGCAGCAAATCAGCATATCAGAATGATTTCTGGAGGATCATGAGACACTGAAGACTGGAGGAATGATGCTGAAAATTCAGCTGCGCATCACAGGAATAAATGACATTTTTAAATATATTACAATAGAAAACTGTCATTTTAAATTGTAAAAATATTTCACTATTACTATTTTTAGTGTATTTTTGATCAAATAAATGCAGCCTTGGTGAGCAGAAAAGACTTCTTTAAAAACATTTAAAAAATCTTACAACCCCAAATGTTTGAAAAGTAGTGTGTATGTTAAAATAAAATGTTTGAAACTTTAATTTTGCAAGATTTCTATCTTAATGACTGTCTAACTGATGTGTTTCTCCTTGTAGGACACTCGCTTTTACCGACGGAGGGTGAAAAACCACCCTGAACACAGACAGAGAGATGAGCTGCGCCGCGCCGCTTCAGTACCACATGAGTTCAGATGGAGATGACGGGCCGAACGAGGACCAAGACGACGGCAGGCGGCCAAAAATAACAAGCCGGCGAAGAGCATCTCTCGCATGTGCTCCAGTTACTAGGTACATTCATCATGAGAACTGACCAATCACAGACAGAGCTGTGTCAGACAGGGCGGAGCCAGAGGATTTGAACTTCCTGTCAGGAATTCAGTGCACACAGAAATGCATGTGGATACTGCGAGCACAAATACTGTTTATTGTTGTACAACGAATCAAGCCTCTTATTAGATTAGATTTAAAATAAGCCTGTTTAAAGCCTGAATAATGAAGCAGTTTCTTGCATAAATCAAACCTCGGATGATCTTTACTCTCAATTGTTAGTCTAATCATCTTTTCTTAAATACTGTGTATATAATAAATACACATTCATTTGTCAAAACCGCTGTTATGCAAACTGCCATGTTCAGTTCAGTTCAGTTAATTCAAATAGCTTTATTGGTATGACCGTAAGTAAAACAGTACGGCCAAAGCTGAGCATATATGCAAAAAAACAAAAACAATAGTTTATTATTGCTACTTCTACATGACAATTCAAGATATTCGGTAACAAATTAGAAAATTTTTAACATAATATTTAGTTCAATCCGATGAAACAAAATGACGTGTTTCATGATTAAGACCCATTTCATGTCCAGGTTTATGGTCATATTGTTGGAGCTACTGTCAATTTATTGTTTTTAAATGTTTGTCGTTGTTGTTTTTACTGTCAATTTTAAAATATTTTTTATGTTAATCAGCTTGTCTGTCAATTATGAAAACAAAGTCTTTATTGTAATTATGTCACATAAAGGTACAAGAATCGAGTCTTCTGGAAATAAAGCATTTAAAGCAAATGTATGTAGTTTTGTGCATTTTTGCGACTTTGGAGCCCCCTACAGTTCAATGAGTGGAATCCACTGTCGTAAATATATCAGTCATAATTACAAGCTGTCTATAATTGTACCATCAGAATGACGTTAAAAATATTTTTAAGTAAAAAAAAATATAACTTTTGGAAGAATACAGAAAGACACTTACCTGAGGCGAAAAACGCAGAGATAGAAAATAGTCTTGTGGCTCCAAAAGTATTTAAAGGTAGACACTTGAGACACATTTTAAAACATCCGTCATTCATTACATACTGTATGAATTAGCAAAATATGGAAATAAATGGCATCTACAAAAAGATGGCAGAAGTTTAGCGATGACTTGTTCAGCTGGTGATTTTTCACTCAGTTCTCATCAAGTTCACACAGGTGCAGAGAATCACATTAACGATCAACATGATCTTTCGATATTAGCTTTTGTCAAATATTTTGAAAAATGCTTGCATTTATCTTTTTATAATACTGGTAAATGACACTTGGTTTGATATTATGTAACTAAAATTATTATTGTTTTATATAATCGGCTTACATTTAGATCAAATTCTGCCCCCCAAAAAGTAACTTTTAATATGTTTTTGTGTCTTCGTGTATACAAACCCTCAGAGATGATTAGTAAAGACTGGCTTTATTGGCAAACACCAGTGTTTCTTTTTAAATAAATCTGATTTCAATGCAATGTGTTCTTCATTTACACAATTTTCAAGGTGAATGAATCACATTCCCAAAGCAGGTGCATCTCTTATGTACATTAGACTGTATTTATAAAACAAAATCTTCAAAAACTAAAAAAAACAAAGAGTTGGCTGATTGTTTTTAGCACACATTTGATTGTGTCCAGATTCCCTTTGTGTTTGATTATCATCTAATCATTAGTGATACATATTTTTCCTCATACGTAGCAGCCTGATCGCGCCTCTGCTAGAGAGAGTTCAGCGTGTCGAGTGTTTGTGTGTCAGGTGTATTCACACAGGTGTCCGCAGCCGGCTGGACAGTGTTTGGACTGTTTCAGCCACTCCATCACATGCTCCAGGTGTCCTCCGTGACTGCAGCCCTGACACCACACAAACAAGCCTTTGACCACGTGATGACACACCGCACACACGCTCGCACACTGGTGGCACCTAGGAAGAGTTCAAATACATACACAAAATACCCAATCAATCAATATATTTCACATTTTTTCAAATGATAAGATTTTAATTTATATATATATATATATTTATTTATTTATTTTTTTTTTCATTAGTTGATAAGTGATATAAGATTAAGTCAATTATAATAAACACATAAATAAAT
>NW_015552655.1:1563882-1564246 GCF_001515605.1 Sinocyclocheilus anshuiensis
AAATAGTGTAAAATTCTCTAAAAATTTTAGTGATTTTCTCCAATTGATCATTTGAATTTAATGTATAAAAAAACTAAATATATTAATTTTACTTATTTATAAAGTGGACCCAAATTGTGTAAAATTCTCTTATTTTTTTTTAGCAATTTTCCCAAATGATAATATTTTAATTTATAATAAATTAAATAAAATTCATTAATATGTGCTATAATAGTACATAAATTATAATACATTCATGATAAATTTATTATATTTACTATACAATTTTATAATACATATATTTATTTATAATTAGAATTGCAAATTAAATATATTCATTTAAATTGTATGCTATATATATATATATATATATATAGAGCATAAC
>NW_015552655.1:1564325-1579258 GCF_001515605.1 Sinocyclocheilus anshuiensis
TCCCCCGGGACTGCAGCCCTGACACCACACAAACAAGCCTTTGACCACGTGATGACACACCGCACACACGCTCGCACACTGGTGGCACCTAGGAAGAGTTCAAATACATACACAAAATACCCAATCAATCAATATATTTCACATTTTTTCAAATGATAAGATTTTAATTTATATATATATATATATTTATTTATTTATTTTTTTTTTCATTAGTTGATAAGTGATATAAGAATATATATATATATAGAGCATAACAAATAAATTATAATACATTTGTAATCAATTATAATTTCAACTTAAATTTTATAACAAAAATATATTCATTTTAGTTGTTTATAAAGGCATGTATGTAAACCTGTCCATAATTAAATGAGCTTTAAACAGTTTAAACACATTAGATATATGACTGAAACTCACAGCTTAGTTGATTTTTGACTTGACAAAGGAGAAAAACCATATAAAAGTCAGGGATTGGAGGTGGTACCTGTCACAAATCCAGCCCTTGTTGCTCATTGGTCGCTTGCAGTTGCTGCAGTTGATGTGTAAGGTGGTGGAGGCTTGATTCAGACACATGATGCCGCCGCACGTGCTCAGTTTGATCACCTCGTTGCTGACATTCCACAGCTCGAAGCGCTGCAGCAGGTCGATGTAGGACATGTACCAGTGCTCCTGAAACACAAACACACACAGATTAAAACATCACGGCTGGATCCGAAATCGCCCCCTATACCCTCATTCACTATTCCCTACATTAGTCCACTCATACAGTTCACTTGAAGGAGTGAATGAAAACCACTGAGTGCACCGGAAGGACTGCCGCTTTGGCATAGTTTGCCTGCTGTTTAATAATCATTTGAAATGGGCAGCTCCAGTAGTAAGATTAAAGGATTTATTTTGAACTCTGTCACGGAAATTATGTATAAACCCTAGTTAAACAATTTAATAGTCAATTTACAATGAATTTGTACGAGCGCTTTTAAAATGAATGAATGGATGATTCAGCAGTGAGCACCATCTTCTGGCAAGATGCGACTCTCATTATGTGCATTAGTGCATTATGGGTTATCGCTAGCCGTTGAGTGTACATCAGTTGTACACTCGTTTTTGCGGTGCACTGTGGGATTGAATGAGTGCACTCGAGAACGTCCACTATGGTTTCGGACACCACTAAAAATGACTGTACCCTATTTGAGGGTATAGGGGGTGATTTCGGATACAGCCCAGATGAAGAAAGCTACACTTCCTGTCAAAGGCGGGCGGTTTTCCTCACCTGCGTGAGCTCGTCGATCTCCTTACGGATGCGGTCGCCCAGTACAATCAGCATGGACACGGCCATCTGCACGTCGCCCTGCTCGGCGTAGTAGCACAGCATCTCCTTCACGATGGGGCAGAAGAACTTGGGCGGCAGGTGAGGCGAGAACAGCAGCTGCGAGACGGAAATGAGACTGAAGGACTCCATGGGAGTCAGACACGTGCTCTCGGCTTCGCTCCCGCTGACGTGGGGCGACTCGGGCTTCTCCTGCACCGGCTCCGGGGCCGAGGGATGGTCCATGATCTCGTGCCGTAACGGGAACGCCTCCTGAGGGAGCAGGTACTCGGGCTCCTCTGCTGGAGAGACCACAGTCTTTTCATTTCACTTTTTACACCTATACCTGTGAGATATGCTTGGATGTGTTGACTTGACTTGATTTCATTTTTATTGCCACATCAGCTTCACAGGCTATTTCATGGCAAACAAAGATTATACATTAGAAAAACAATACAGTAGTACACAATACAAAAATTTAAATAAAGCAATTATAAAACAATTTTTATCCATAAAAAGTTTTGTACATAAAGATTCTTTAAATTTACTTTTGAAAGTTTTTCTGGGTCCATCTTATAAAACAAGTCCTTAAGAGTTTGTCCTGATAATAACCTTTGTCTCATGACATTAAATATTGGGCAGTCCAAAAGCACGTTTCACAGTCAATATTGACATTTTGGTGCTTCTTGACCAACCTGCCTGGTTGTCGTGCTCCATGCTGTAGAGATCATCGTCGTCCAGTTCAGCGTCTCCAAACAGATACTCGGCCTGACCCTCGCTGCCCTCCGTCTCCTCGTTCTCTGCACACAGAAACACATCTTTATACACTGTTTGTAAGGATTTTCTGGCAGCTACAAATCTGGACTGAAGGAGTAATTACTACATTACACATTCCATAATCACAAATCAAAATCCATCTTTATAATAACTGAGGCAACTCATTAACCCTGAAGTGTTTAAAGGGTTAGTTCACAGAAAAAAGTACAATTCTCTCATCATTTACAGGTCGTTCCCAATCTGTATGACCTTCCCCCGGATTCACAGACAAGGCTTAAGCCCAGTCCCAGACTGAAATGTAAGTCTGAGCTGTTTAAACTGAAAGAAACTTGCACTGATTGATCTTAAAATGTGACCCTGGACCACAAAACCAGTCATAAGGGTCAATTTTTCGAAATTGAGATTTATACATCAACTGAAAGCTGAATAAATAAGCTCTCCATTGATGTATGGTTTATTAGGATAGGACAATATTTGGCTGAGATACAACTATTTGAAAATCTGGAATCTGAGGGTGCAAAAAAAAAAATCAAAATATTGAGAAAATCGCCTTTAAAGTTGTCCAAATGAAGTTCTTAGCAATGCATATTACTAATCATAAATTAAGTTTTAATATATTTACAGTAGGAAATTTACAAAATATCTTCATGGAACATGATCTTTAATAATTTTGACCCATACAATGTATTGTTGGCTATTGCTACAAATATACCCCAGCAACTTAAGACTGCTTTTGTGCTCCAGGGTCACATATGTATCAATGCCTTTGTTTTGTCTCAAGAGGGACACCAGTAATGTTTTTTTTCTAAGGCACGTTTATAAAAATGACTTAAATGTCCCTATTGGAGTATGGCCTAATCCTTGCTCAGTCTTAACACTGTCTGTGAAACCAGGCCTTTATGTCTTCTGTGGAACATAAAAGGAGATGTTTAGCAGAATGTCCAAGTTGAAAATGCACCATAAAAGGAACCCATATGACTTGTGTAGTACTGTATATTCCGTCTTCTGAAGTCATACAATTGGTTTTCTAGAGGAACAGACTTAAACTGAATCCGTTGCTCAATGTCGATCATATAGGTTTGGAATGATGAAAGAATCATTATTTTTGGGTGACCTATCCCTTCTCTTACAAATGTTTTGTGTTTTCCTGAGAAACTTTGCATTCGCTTGCAAAACTATTGTGTTCTTTGACAGCAAAGTTTAATGTGCAAACAGAATGGTTTTGCGAGCAAATGTAAATGCAAAGTTTTGCTGGAAAAGGCAACGATTTTTCAGAATCAGAAATCAGAATGAGCTTTACTGCCAGGTATGTTTTCACATACGAGGAATTTGTTTTCATGACAGAAGCTTCCACAGTGCAACAGAATGACAGCGACAGAACAAAAACACAGACAATAAAAGAAGTTAAAATAAAAGAAATAAAAAATTGAACAAGTAAATAAGGAATAACAATATATAAATTGACAATTGTATGTGCAGGTATATTACAATAGACAGTTTTGTATGTACAGGTATATTATGTGCAAATCTGAGGTGTAGACTAAGTTTGTGTGTTAGATAAATAAGATTTTGTTGATTTTGTGAACAACGCAAAGTTTCTCGGTGAAACACAAAGGTTTGCAAGGAAACGCAATGTTTTTCTGGGAAATCAAAGGTTTTGCATGCAAACGCAAAGTTTCTTGGGGAAACAAAAGTTTTGTGAGCGGATGCAAGGTTTCTCGGGAAAAATACAAAAGTTGCAAGCAAACACAAAGCTTCTCGGGAAATGCCAAGGTTTTACAAGCAAATACAACGTTTCTTGTGGAAACATTTAAACATACATTTTTAAAGCAAACATAAAGTTTCTCGTAAATTTTACTGGGAAAAAGCAAAGGTTTTGCAATTGAACAATATTAGGGACACTCAAACGTTTTGTGAGCAAAAGTGAAGTTTCTCATTAATCTCATTTCATTTATTGGGAAAAAGCAAATGTTTTATGAATGAAAGCAAATGCAAAATTTCTCAGGAAACGTAAATGTTTTGTGATTGAAGGCAACGTTTCTTTGGGGAATGCAGATGTTTAGAGAGAGCAAGCACAAAGTTTGCTCTGTAAACACAATCTAGCTGATTGTATCTTGGCACATGTTGCATTTCTCTTTTATTGGTCTCTCATCAGGATGTGCTGCGTGTTTATATGTCTGCGTCTCACCGTCATTGTTGTTTAGGGTGGTCTCCAGGCTGTGGAGGTTGTCTTGTCTGTTTTCTTTGTTTCTCTCATTGAGAGCAGCGCTCATCTCCTTCATACTGAAGCTGCAGTACAGGAAGCAGGTAAAAGATAAGCATCGATGAATGATATTAGAGTTAAGATTCAGAAATGAAAAATCACATGTGGTAATATCAGTACCTGTTGACGAGTGGGAGGTTTCCCGATTTATTCAGGCTGTGATTGGTTGACAAGGACGGATTAGCCAGCTCTGAAAACATGATTCGCAGCATTGTCCATGTGGTTGATTCCTGGATAGTACAAACACATAAAATAAGAACTTCTGTAAAACAGGGTCTGAAAGGAAACTGCAGGGGATTTGTGAATTAATCCAAAGCTAATCTTTCAGTATTAATCATAAAAATATGCATTCAATTAAAAAAATAAACATGGAAGCCTACATTAGATCATTTTATACTGGTCTTATGCACTATATCAAATTTTTTTTTTATTGCAAAATGTATTAATAAAATTTTTTACTTTTTAAAATATTTATTTTATTTAGTTAACTTACATATGAGGAATATTTTTTAATTGATTTATATATTTTTATGAAAGTTTTTTTTTTTTTTAGAAAGAAAATCAATAACAGAGAACCATGAACATGCAAATGTGGTCTAAAATCATTGAGATATTAATTTAACATCTCAGGTGGGACTTCAAGAAAATATTGTAGGTCAAAGAAGTTCAGCTGACAAAAAAGATTCAAATACAAACAAACCCCATCAAAATCCATCTGTACCTGCGGTCTGTTGAGTCTCTTGGCGACTTGAGCGTTGTGCTCACAGAGTTCGGCGAAGGGTTTCCCGCTCAGCAGGTAACTCTGCGCGGTGTTAATGAACCAGTCCATCCCGACACTGCTGCCTGCTTCACTCTCAAACACACTGAGCGCGCTCGACACCTGCGCAAACTGCTCCGTCACATCAGGCTTCTTGAAGAAGAAGATGGGGTACCGCCGATCGCCACCCGGGTAGGTTTTACGCCCCCCATCCCCTACAGATTGGGGAGCTGTAAAGAAATACAAGGTTCTGTTAAGAGATACAATGTAGTATTAACACCAAAAAAAGCATGAGAAACGAATAACTACACACTTACAAGGGTTTGACAAAAAGACATAAAAAAGGCAGAGGATGTACAATAAATAAATAAATATCGTAACATAAAAAATATCTTGTATCCGTGCAGCTAATTTTGAATGCAAAAATATGTTGGTCAAATCGCACCCTAACACAACAGAAATAACACAATAAAATAGATGGGAATTATTACATTTCTCACATTTTATATTTTTTAGTCTCTAACAAACTAGAGGTTTTCTATGGAAGCCCATTTCTGCCACTGAATAAAAAATTAAAAAAGGTAATTGCAACTTTTTATCTCACAATTTTGACTGTTTTCTCAGAATTGCGTGCTATAAACTCGCAGTTGCGAGTTATAAAGTCAGTACTGTGTGATAAACTCGTAATTCTGAGAAATAAAGTCAGAATTGCGAGATATAAACTCACAATTGTGATATTTTTAAAAATCTCAGAATTTAAACTATATTATTATTTAAGATTGAAAACTCGATTTAAACTCGCAATTGCGAGTTATAAAGTCCAATTCTGAGGGGGGGAAAAGACTGATATGTTCTCAAAAGTTTATATTAGGGGTGCACCGATATGAAAATTTTGGCCGATACCGATAACTGATAATTCTCTGGCGAATCTGACTTTATAACATGCAATTACGAGTTTATATCCCACAACTCTGAGAAAAGCGTCACAATTGCGAGAAAAAAAGTCACAATTGTGAGAAAAAAAGTCACAATTGCGAGATACAAACTCGCATTTGCTAGAAAAAAGTCAGAATTACAAGATAAAAACTCGCAATTACCATTTAAAATTTTTTATTCGGTGTCAGAAATGGGCTTCCATAGTTTTCTGTTTTTACATGCATCTTTAGTGTTTTTCATAGTGTCGATTTTTGGTGAACTGCATGGAAATCAATGTGGTTCAATTTGACCCACAACATAAAAATTGTACCCAGTTTTTCAACAGCACAGGAGGGTTTGCTGCAGTTCACCCGGGTCACTCACCAGTCATAAGACTCTCTTTAGCAGCAAACGCCAGGTCTCCAAACAGCCCAAAGCAGAGTCCCTCAGGATTGGCGCGGTCGACGGGTCTGCTGGCGTCTTTAAACATGTGCTGATACAGCGTACTGTCCTTGGACCCCGACAGCAGGAAGTAGGGGTCGTGCTGGTGCCGCCACACGATTCCTGTGGTTACGTCTTTGTGCTCCTCGAAGGTCGCGAAGGGGATGAACGGCCTGCGGACGTCCCACACGTAGATGTTGTGGTCCACCATCATGGAGCAGGTGGCCAGGTGATATCTGCGCTCCGGACGCCACTTCACCCTGGCCACCGACGCTATGGTCTGAACACAGTAGATCTCCTTCACGCGGTTAGTCGACATGTCCCAGACTTTCACCATCTTGTCACGTCCGCCTGTGGCGAGCCAACCCCTACAAGACAAGAGACAAGCGTTATATACACAAAACAGAGCCAGAGAGATTGAGGAAAAATCCAAGTGGATGAAAAATGTGTAACATTTACCAACTAAAATTAGGCAAAAAAAGTTAGCTTTTAAGTATTTATTAAGTAGAAGTTTTGAAGAAATTATTTAGAATTTGACTATTATGTTTTTTATTCTTCCTTCTTTTTTAAAGTTTCTTTAGTTGTTATTATTAAGAATTTTTACAATTGTTATTATTATTTTTTAATTATTATTTCAATCTCATTTTATCTTCTTTTTTAAAATGTTCACTTTGTATGTTTCATAAGTCATTAGTTTTAATTTTATAATAATAATTTATTAATATTACTAATAATAATATAAAATTTGTATTTGTAATAATTTTTTATTATTATTATTACTTCCCTCATTTTATTTTCATTTTTCCATTTAATGTTTACTTTAAGTGTAAGTTTAGAATTTTAAATTGAATTTTACTATAACAACAACATCAATAATAGTAGTAATTAATAACAATAATTGTATACTAATTGTTATATTCTGAGCTCATATATTATATTCTTCTTTAAATGTTCACTTTTTAAGTTTGTCATTATTTAAATTATTATTATTATTTATAATTATATTCTCATTTTATCTTCCTATTTTTATTTTATTGCGATCTTTTTTTTTTGTATTTTTAACATGCTGACCTGTGAAGCACTTTGTACATGTGAAAGGTGCTATTCAAATAACAATGTTATAATTTTAATACAAATGTATTCTAATTATTATGAGTTTAGTTGCGTGTGCACACACCTGTCCTCAGGGTGCCAGTCACAGCAGAAGACGGGTCCGGTGTGCGCGGTGAACATCCTCTCGTATCGGTCGGGTCTGCGAATGTCCCACAGCTGTACGTTTCCATTCTCAAACGAGGCCGCAAACGTGAAATAATCCTTAATACTGAACTGCACATCTCTCACGCTCTCAGACTGACCTGCAAAACACAGACTGGTGTTCACGGTGTGTACGGTCTCTGTGTAGCATCAGATTTAGTGTCTAAAATGCTCCAGATGTGCTTCTCATTAAAGTGCATTGAAAATAGGTACTTGGATGATGTTTTGTGGCTGTATAATGTGTAAATCATGACAGAATTCTATTTTTGACATGTGACCCCTGCTGGCAAGCAAACTGTCAAAAATGAGTTCTTTTTATTGATGATGATATATGACTTGTTGGAATATGGGACAAAAAATGACTGAGCTACAGCCGTTTGAAGGCGATAGTCAGCAAAGATGATTTTGAGAAAAATTGAGTGAAAGTTTTCTGAAGATTGCAAAGAAAAAATCACCAAGCAACGTTGCATATTTTCTTCCATTTCTTTTCTTAATAATTACTATACTATTAATCACAATTATTAAAAAAATAAGAACAAAGATGCAAAAAAAACAGTAGTTTAATCAAGAGCAGCGAGTGATTCCTCTATTCTTTTAATGTTTGATTAGATCTATATTAAGACCTACTGTAATGCATGGATCTAATATAATGTTACACATCAGATTTTTTCCCAACCATTAACTTAACGTTCATGTAAAACATAACAGATTATGTTTGTGTGAATCTCGCCTAGACATATTTTGCAATAATGTACTTTACAGGGAGATTATGCACATGCTTTGCAAATGTTAGTCTGCGATCCTTTTGTTTTCATCAGCATGGGTTTGAAAAACATATTTCACTGGTTTGGACTCATGTCATTGAGAATTCAATATGAATATTCACAAAGCTGGAACGCTGCGCTTTGCAACAATAGACCTACAACTTGTGGTGAGAAGCAGCAGCAGTCATCTAGAAGTGAGCGGAGAAAAAGATACTCCTCTCAGAAAACGTACAAATAAAAGATTATTTTGGATGTTTAATTACTATTTGGAGCATTGAGATCACTAGAAGAGGGCTTCTTTTGCCTGTAGCTCAAAATTAGACCGTGTGCATTCACACTCATCTTGCCAGCACGGGTCACATGTGCAGATGCTGTAGTAAAGCCAGAGAGACGCTCATCTACCAGAAAAGGTGCTGACGCTCTCCTTCTTGCGCAGGTCAAAACACTTCATGAATCCGTCCTGAGAGCCAGACAGCAGCATGTTGACCTCAGTGGGGTGAAAACAGACTTTATTGACCGTGCGCTTGTGTTCGGTGAACAGCTGCTCCTGTTTGTTACGGCAGGGCCGCGCCAGATTCCATGTCACCACGGCTCCGTTAGTGGCGGCGGTGGCCAGCAGGTTCTCCTCCATCTGATGCCACATGACATCCGCACAGCTGAAGTTCAGCGAGGGTTTGCGTCCCACGCGCAGGTTCAGCCGCTCCACGAAACCGTCCTCCTCCAGACCGTAAATCTTGAAAATATTTCGCCCGGCAACCACCACCTGAAACATAATGTGATCAATCACAAGTTAACTGTATCTAATGACAGACTGAATATTAATTTACATACTACTAATCATTTAAATGACAAATAATTACTCAAATATATACATACTGAAACAATACATAAATTATTAATAATAATACATATAAATAATAGTGCTGTCAAACGATTAATCGCGATTAATCGCATCCAATAAAAAAAAGTTTTGTTTGCATAATATGTGTGTGTGTACTGTGTTTTATTATGAATATATAAGTACACACACATGCATGTATATATTTCAGAAAAATATGTTATGCTTATATATTAAATATATTTATTTATAATATAAATTATATGAATATAAATATAGGCATGTAAATACACGTAAATATTTTCAAAATATATACTGTATGTACAATATGTGTATTTATATATACATAATAAATATACACAGTATACAGTCTATACACACATATATTATGCAATCAAAAACTTTTATTTTGGAAGTGATTAATCGCGATTAATCGTTTGACTAATAAATAATAATAATAAATCGATTTAATTTAATTAACAAAACACTTAAGACAATTAATTATTTAATTATTAATAATTTATATTAGTCATTGACAGATTGAATATTTATTTAAATATTAATAATCAGATAAATGACAAATAAATCACTAAAGTATATATATTTAAAATAAATTAATTTATAGTGATAAATATGAACAATAATAGATCTTTGAAAACTTCATGAACTTAATGACAAATTATTGAAATTAAAATATTTAAGATATTTTGCATGGCAACCACCACCTGAAACATGTTGTGATCAATGACAAGTTAACTGTCTCTAATGACATTACCCAAAAATAGTATTTTGAATATTAATATTTATTATTGAGATTTAATTATTATTTATTGATATTAGTGATTGATCAATTTAATATCATTTACATATTAATAATCAAATAACTTGTGTATATAAATTATTACATTATATACAATTACATTATACATATTATAAACAATAAATCAATAACAATAAATATAAATAATCATAAATTAATACATTTTACACAAAATATTTTGCCAAGCAAACATCACCTGAAATATGTTCTGATCAGTCAAAGGGTAACTACATCTTATAAAAATAGTATCCAAAAATAGTATTTTGAAAGTGAATATTAATTATTGACAATTAATTATATTATTAATAACTGATATTAGTCATTGACAGATTAAATACTAACATGAATTTACATATTAATATAATATAAATTACAAATGTAAATTACTAAAATATATACATTTAAGATATTAAATAATAATAAATTAATAATAACACTACACATAAATAATTTAATAATGAATAAATAATAAATTATATAAATGTAAATACTGCTTTATTATAAATTATATAAATGTAAAGGTTATTGTAATAATTTTATATTGATCAATTTAGTCGTGTGAACCATCATAAAACAGATTTGAGTAGAAAAATCTAATTGGGCACTTTGGCTTGTGTTGTGAATATAATTTTCATCTCATTTTCACCTGCGTAGCATCCCGACACACGCTGATGGCGTTGGCAGGTGCATCCAGGTGGCAAAACATGGTACAGCCACTGATAGTGCTGACCCTGGTCATCTTCTCCATCTCAAGCTGCAAAATCAAGAGAAAGAGAGCAAACAGAGGTGGAAACACAAAGAAAGAAGAGATCTAGCTAAAAACTCTAAAATCTCTGGCCAGCAGGTGGAGGACAGATTCATCAATATGAATGAACATCTCATGGTGGCGATGTTACGAGGTGCATTTACATCTCCAGCAATTAAAGTCAAAACATACAGTAATAAAGTGAGAGGTTCACTCTTACGCTTTGTGTGCAAAGCCCGTTCTGTTGAGTTTATTTTTTTAAATAACCTTTCTCTTGCTCATTCACTGACTCCACACCAAAACCTGAGAAAATGAAGCCAGAAACAGCAAAAACATTTTATTGTGTTTATTATTTCACAAAAAATTAATTATATATATATATAATTATTCATTATAGATCATATATGTATAAGTAGATAATTGGATGTTTTTCCAAACAGTTTATTGTGTTAGAAGCACAAACACCTAAGGGAATTTTAATGCTACTGTTTAATTTAAGGCAACACACAATTCAGGGTTTTTTTTTTTCTCATCTCACCGTCTGTTTCTCGCTCACAGCTCGAGCTAAAAATGACACCTCGCGTGACAGTCAGTGCGTGACGTCACGCACACCTTCACCCGATCGTGGTTATCATCTTAATACAGAATTACACACCGACCTGCAGAACACAAACAAGGCAGAAACAGAACAACAGAAAACATAGCAGCCAAAAATTAATCAAAATAAATAAAATAAATAAATTAAATGTAAAAGTGATATCAGCAAAAAAATGAAAAAAAAATAAATAAATAAAATAATAATAATAATAAAATAAATAATAAATAAATAAGTGAAATGTAAAAGTGATATCAGCAAAAAAAAAAAAAATAATAATAATAAAATAAATAATAAATAAATAAGTGAAATGTAAAAGTGATATCAGCAAAAAAAATAAAATAATAATAATAAAATAAATAATCAATAAATAAGTGAAATGTAAAAGTTATATATATATATATATATTATTTTGTCTATAAATAGACAAATAGATACAATATAGACACAATAGATTTTATTGCTAATATTATTATTATATCTATTAGTACAGTGCATGTTGTGTAAATATTTTATCTGCTGCTGACTGCGGTCAGCCAGTAATTTCACTGCAATATCAGTTTATAAATACTGTTTTCTCATTAACATTAGGAAAAAGAGCGCATGACTTTGTTATTATAATGCACAGAAATACCAATTAAATGTAATGATTTTATATAAGGGTTTTGTCATATTCACCTCAAGCATACTGGGAGATTGGTGCTTCGAGAATCGAGATTATACAAATGTAATACATTTTGCAACACAATGATATTACAGCTGTATTCTTATTATGCATGGAATATTATATGTAGTAAATATGCGTAAGTTTGTGTTTCGGAGCTCGTGGCAGTCACTTGCCACAACAAAAGTGCAACAAAAGCTCAGTACAGCAGTAATAACTCATGCAGCACGAGTCAGTAATACAGCCTTCGAACATGAATGTTCAACTGTAATATGAGTTTAGATATCGCTGAAATAACCGCGCAGAACTTACCCTTTTAAAAACAAATGTGCCCGTTCATGGGAAGCGGATGTAGAATCATTGTTTACGTTCGCGGCTGACGTCACCTCCGGTCGCTCGCTTGGCTCGCTGCTTCAGTCAGGCCGCAGGAGAGCTGCACAATCTGTTCACATAACGCCTTTAAAAATTCACACAAAAGAATATTTGTCATAACACATCCCGGTATGATAATATGCTGTGATGTCGCTTGCTACATTTGTTTGTTAATGTTATGAAGTCTGTGTTTGCATTATCTCTCTCTCTCTGTCAGTCATGTCTGTGAACCAGAGCCTGTATAACTGTGAAGATCCAGCTGTGTGGAGAGCAGTTCATGCAAAATACTGGAGTGTAGTAGAAGCCAAGTCAGCTGTGAAGGGGAAGACATCAGGAAAACTCCTGCAACTGGACAGATGGTTTGACTTCTTACAAGCACACACTTGAAATTACAATATTGCTAAAAATGTATACATTTAAAACAGCACGTTATGCAAGTTATTTGATTACATTCTAAATAAAATAAATGTAAAAAATGATTGTAATAATGTTAGTTAATTTTTGCTTACTCATCAAAATTAGCCATTACCATGCAGTTTAACACTACATGTGAAGATATGTGAACAACTACAAAAATATTCAAGGTCTCTCACAAATTAATACATAATATGTGTTTTTATGTTCATTATTGTATCTACATCAGGATAGGATTGAATATGAATAATAATAATATAACAAATGTAAATATAAAATACTATAAATACTAAAGTAAAATAAATTACAAATATAAATGCTAAAATATATCCATTTCAAATAAATGATAAAAATAAAATGTATATATAATCATAAATTACAAATATAATACTAAAATGTATTTATAAAATACATACATTTAAATATTGTTAAATTATATACATTTAAAATGAATGTATTAATTGTATCCTTTTAATTTATATTTTTTGCCTACTCGTCATAATTAACCATGAACTTGCAAATTGACAAAACCTTAAATGCAGTTTCACTAGCATTTCCTTTATTTGTTATGAGCCACATTTAAACACCCAAAATGTGTTTTTATGATCATTACTGTATTTGTATCAGAATAGAATTTAATATTAATTTATATATTAATAATTATAAATGACTCAAATTTAAAAACATAATAAACTACAGAAATTAAAATATGATTAAATTGTGAATTATATAAATAAAAACATTTTTAAAAATCACATGAACACGAAAAAAATATATATATTTGAGTTCTCACAAACACATTTTATGTTCATTGTTGTTTCTGCGTCAGAATAGAATAGAATTGTAGATGTAGTAAGTCTTCTGTCAGGTTTCAGGAGGAGCTGCCGGCAGCGATCTCAGCCCGATCCGAGCGTTCCCTCACACACGCTGAGCTCGTCAACATCATGGCGTGGAAACTGACTGTAAGCGCAACAGAAATAGATTCACACACTACGTAATTAACAAGAACCATGATGCCGGAAATAGGCGAGTGGCTCACTGGTTGCATGCGGTGACGTTCACGCTTATGACATCAGATCAGTTGTGCACAAGTGCGTTTCCCTCTTTGATGACTGACGATGGATACTCTCCAACAGAAAGGGAAGTTCAGGCCTCGTTTGCAGCAGCTGATTGGCTCAAACAGCGAGGAGGCGGTTCAAAGCTCGACCAGCAAAGCTTTCGGTTTGTTGCCTGACGTCCAAGCGGCGATTACAGAGCTGTGCAAACTCAAAGGTGTCGGGCCAGCGACGGCATCAGGTACACACACACCCATCAAATCACACATGCATGCAATAACTGTATTAATATGCATCTAAACTGTCTCTATCAGCCGTGTTGGCGGCCGGAGCTCCGGGTGAAGTGGCCTTCATGGCTGATGAAGCTGTGGAGAGCATCGCTGAGCTCAGAACGGTCGAGTACACGGCCAAACATTATGCACTTTTCCTCCAGAAAATACTGAACAAATCATCCCAGCTTAATAAAGGTAAGAGATTTAAGATGCATGTTCAGCTTAAGTGTTCTTCATGGGGATCTGACTGCGATGTTTGCGGTCTCAGCGGACGGCCAGCGGGACTGGACTCCTCACAGGGTGGAGCAGTGTTTATGGGCCTGGGCCATGGCCAATCAGATTCAGCCATCATTATTACAGGAGTTCAGTCTGATGGATGCAACACACACTTCTCTGGCCAATCAGAAGCCAGAGAAGAGGAAGACAGCTGATGAAGAGCCCTCGAAGAGACAGAAGACGGAGAGATCCTGAAGAGCAGCACTTCTGTGTTATTATCTGAATAATATTATATTCAGCACTTTCCTTTGCAAAAGTTTGTCTTTTTGAGATATTACTCCAAGATCACAAAATGCACTTCACAATTGCTTTTCTGAATTTGTAGTTATGTGTTTTAATAAAGCAATAAAATCTTTGTAAAGATTACAACCATTTAAGTGTTTTCTCTAATGTTTGGATTAGGAA
>NW_015552655.1:1579724-1596350 GCF_001515605.1 Sinocyclocheilus anshuiensis
ATATATATATATATATATATATATATATATACAGGTGCATCTCAAAAAATTTGAATATCGCCATTATTGTGGTTTCAAAGAACAAGAGATACCCGGAATTTATACTGTAGGGATGGTCATTTAATGACACTCAAATGTAAATATTCTAATATTTTAAGATACTGCATTTTTTACTTTCATGAGCTGTAAGCTGTAATAATCAAAATGAAAACAAAAAAACTTTTGAAATGTTTTACATGTAATGAATCTAGAATATATGAAGGTTTCACTTTTTGAAATGAGTTACAAAAAAAAAAAGAAAATTTTCACAATATTCAAATTTTTTGAGATGCACCTGTGTATATATATATATATATATGCTCAAGAAACATTTCTGATTATTATCAGTGTTTGTGCTGCTTCATATTTTTGTGGAAACTGTGATAACCCAAACTTTTGAATGGTAGTTTAAGTAACTTTTGAATGGTAGTTGCATTAAATTGAAAGAGTGACAGTAAAGACATTTATAATGTTACATTTATAAAGCTACTTTCTATTCTTCAGAGAATCTGGGAAAAAAACGTTAAGCAGCACAACTGTTTTCAATGCTGATGTATACAAAATACATATAAATCAAATTTAATGATTAATTTTAATTTCTAGACTGCTGCTACTGCATGGCCAATTTGTAAAAAAAAAAAAAAAATCAAAATATTTGAATAAAAAATATATACATATTCTTTAATTTATAAGAAACTAATAATATGGTTTTAAAATTTGCAAACCACTGTCAGCAGCGATATTCTTGTGGGCAGCACATCGACATATAACGCCGTTGCGCTGCAGGCGTCCCGAGTTCGAATCCCGGCTTGTGGACCTTTCCCAATCCCACCCCTCTCTCTTTCCCACTTCACTTCCAGTCCTTACACTGTCCTATCTAAAGACAAAATTGGCAAAAACGAATCTTTAAAAATTAAAAAATTGGCAAACCACACATAAAGCAAGAAATAATGAAAATATATCCATGTACATAATATTAGCCTAAGGTGACCAAACAACAGTCTCTGAAGGTTAAGCAGCACATCCTGATAATTTGTTGAAATAGAACAAAGTTTTGTTCAAGAGGAGTTTCATACTTTGCACCCCATCGGTGGAAAGTGTTACTGTGGGCACTGACACACACTCACACATCTCCTCACAGTATGGTCTTTATTTCATACAGCTGAGAAATGAAAGCAAACACAAAACCGTACAAAATAAAACTACATAAAATTGCCTCAGGTCCCAATATTTCAGAAGTACAACACATCATGAAATGATAAAGAATTTGATAGAAACTATCAATATTTACATCTCTTTTTTTATCATCATCTGATCAAGAGAAAACTATTAGCATTATATTATATTTTCAGCTTTAGCTTCTTTTTTGTAAACAGAATCTTTTACTGCATCGAGTCATCATCTCGTCTTTTGGCACCATTTTGAAATCTGTAAATGAACTACGATTCTCAGTAGGACTACAATTGTGGCAGCGACACAGAGGATCTCACAGCGATGAGCTCAAAGCAACACTTGCAACCTACACCTACAACATCATGGAGAAAATAAACGCATGACACCGCAATCTGTGCTGATTGGCCAGCTACTGATGTTAAGCATGAGATTCGAGAGTAGCTATTGGCTGGGACGTAATGTGGGCGGGATTAAGGGGGAGGTCCTTGGTAAATGGGTTTGCTCCCAGTTTTAAGTGGATTGACTGAGTACACTTCTTCACCCAGGGTATGTTTGGAGTGGCATACTACCATACTACCCATACTAGTTTTGCAGTATGCATACTGGTATATTATGCAAATGTTTAGTATAAATGGCATATGTGGATGATTTATTGGTAACATTTACAGCATACAACAGAGTACACTATTTAAAAAACGTATCCCACGATGCAATGCGCTCGACCTTGCATTCTGAAACAGAGTTGTTATTGTTAACTAAAACTATTAAAAATTGTTTTTGTAAATTGAAATAAAGTTGATATAAAAAAAAATTTAAATAACATGAAAAATTTAAAATTGCTTTGGCAACTCAGTTGAACTGCTAAAACGACTGAAATAAAACTGAATAAATAAATATATAAAAATATTGATATAAAAAAGACAAACTTAAAAATAAAAAAAAAATTATTTTAAAAATGTTTTCTTGGCAACTAACAAATAAAATAAGTTGAAGTATTAAAATGACAATGGCAAAACTAAAATATAAACATAAATATAAAAAATTATAATAATAAAAATGAGAAAAGTACATAAAATAACTCAAGTTGAAGTACTAAGATGACTAAAGCTAAAACTGAAATAAAAACAGAAATATAAAAAAGCAGAGGAAAAATGGCAAAAGCCATAAATAACTTAAAAAAAAAAAATGAAAATTGAAAATATAAAAATAAAAGCTATTTCAAAATATTAATAAATACTATAATAGTATATATATATAATACTAAAATAACAGTTGTGAAAATAAATTAACCACATGATCAACTTTTAACATTTAGTTTGTCTTATTTGAATGCTACAAGATTTCATTTTACTTTGTTTTTTCTCAAAATTGGATTAAAATTGAAAGAACTATTTCAAACATGATAAATATATGCCATTTGCTGAATTAATCAGCGATGTCACATGATCATCTTGTATACTACTGTTAGAAACATTTAGAATTGCAAAATGCATACCGTTTCACATTATATATATATTTTTAAATATTAGGCAGTATACAGTATAAATGGCAAAGTATTCAGTAAGTATGCTAGTATTCCACTCCGAACACAACCCAATTTTTTAGACCGAGGTTCAGTGTTTCCCACACTCACATACCGCAAAAATACACACACAGACTACAGTATGTGTGCTTATAACAGTCTGAAAACCAACAATGGTCATACAACACATTAAAACATGTTTCTCTCTCTCACACACACACACACACACACACACACACACACACACTTCCATCCATTTGATGAGTGTTCAAAAAAAGAATACATCCATCATTCACTGCTCTCTCTCCATTTTCCTTCATTTTATCAGCTATTTGTCCCGTCTTTCTCACCTCATTTTCTTCTATCACATATTCCAATATGGTTTTTAGCTTTTTATAACATTTCTCTCTCTCTTTCTCACTGTTTATACGCGTGTCTGATAAATATTCCTCAGCGTTTCATTTTTCACCTGTCTAAAAGCACCAGCCAGCTTAATATTACAGGAACTCTATAAAGTCCACTTTTTTGGATGCTGGATCAGAACATTTAAAGTCAACCTGAAACCAAAATTGACGATTTACTTTATTACTACTGAAATGTATTCACCAAGCCTTTGTTTTTTTGCCAATTCTCCTCAAATATCCTTTTTTTTTTACCTGAAAAGTGTCACATTGCGAGTGCCATTTCATGCTGACTTTAAAATATTCAGATAACTTACATGTTCCCTGGAAAGCATTAATGTGTTTTGTTACATAAGCGTGACCTTTGGCCACAGCTGAATTTATTTATGAAACATTTGTATTGTTAATATTCTTTGCTTTGCTTCCAGCACTTTCTATTTCTGTGGGTGTAAATGCATTTCATTTCGGGTTTTGCATCATCATCATCATCATCATCACATCTCTTGGTTTAAGATGATCTTTACAGACACCACAATCCAACACCGATAGCCACTCTGAATAAATATAAATGTAGGACTATGGCACAAAAATCCACAATATTAAACTGACACACGGTCAAGCTTTTCGAAAATGAAAAGAAATCAACTCTGAACAGCAATCTTATACACATCTTTCCTTTAGCAATTCAATTAATTCCCTTTAATTATCTTTTAGCAGCTTAGCAAATGATAACTTGGCACTACTGAATTTTGTAATATTTAGGGGTCATAAAATGCTCATCTTTTGCAGTCTTTTCTCGAGGGGAGTTGTATTTTTCAAACCCAGTCATAATCATTATTATATTAAGACAACCTTCACTGAAAATGTAGGCAGACGAAATTTTACCATGACTGGAGTTGCAACACATTCGGTATTGGTGGTCGTGACACTGGTCTCTATGTCAAAAGCATCTTTAATCACGTTACGGCAGTTACCATAACAACTGCAATACTGAAGTAATGATTAGTGTGTGGCTTGTAAACTCCTGACTCTCTCACTGGCTTGTGTTTGTGTGTTCACTGGAAAATTTTTTCAAAGGTCAAGATGAAGGGTCAGATATTCAGTCTGTTCCAAACCAAGTGAGCTCCCTTCTAAAGCTGCATCATAACGGAAATGGAACCTAATTTGAAATGCACTACAAAAACGTAATTCATTCAATAGAGTACTTGCAAAACAATACTCTAATAAGCATAAAAATATTAGGTACTCCATTTTTAAGTAGATCAAAAGGGATCAAAAATTAATTTTATTCAGCAAGGATGCATTCAACTGATGAAAAATGACAGTAAAAATTTTTAAAAAGTTGAATAAATGCAGTTTTTTACTTTCTATTTATCAAAAAATCTCAAAAAAAAAAATCTCATGGTTTCCACAAATTTACCAAATTTTCATCATTGATAATAATCAGAAATTTTTCTTGAGCAGCAAATCAGCATATTAGAATGATTTCTGAAGATCATGTGACACTGAAGACTGTAGTAATGATGCTGAAAATTCAGCTTTGATCACAGAAATAAATTACATTTTAAAATATATTCAAATAGAAAAGTTTTTTTTTTAATTGTAGTAATATTTCACATTTTTACTGTATTTTTACTTGTATTTTAAATGCAGCCTTGATGAGTATAAAAGACGTCTTTCAAAAACATTTTTTAAAAAGCGTACTTTTGAATGGTAGTGCATATTTATAAACATTTTTTGAATTTTTGGAGCTTGTTGCAATACATTCTGGAATTGCTTTTTTGAAAATTCTGTGTTCATATTTGGCAAAAAGGCAGCACCTATTACATGCTGCCCACATAGAAAGCCCACTATGATTTGGAACAGAGTTAATGTTTCTGTTTACTGCTGAGGAACAAAGTAAACCATGAAACAGCTTCAGAAACATACTTTTTGCCCTTTGAAACAAGTTTTACCTGGTTTCACCGAATCCAATCCGTAATTATCCAAAAATAAACAGCATCAAATGACATCAACATCAACCCCCTACCTCACTGAGGACTTTGCCGTGTCTTCAAGTGTAAGGCTTTGTTTTTAGTCAGCGAGATTCCTGGCGTTTCATCTACTACGGATGGTATCTGTAATGCATAACAGGCTTAGATGAAACAGTCAAATCAAAACAATACAGAAAGGCATCATGAACGAGCCTCGGGCTGAAATACACAACAAATCTGATGTACGTGTGTGTGCGTTTGTGTGTGTGTACGACGTATTGACGGTCTGTTCAAATAAACTCGCCGGACCCTTGTGCTGCCTCAGAGTGTTCATTAAAAATACCACGCCATTTGTGTTTGCTGCTTCTGTATGGAATATGAGTATGCGTTATCATTTCACACCACTGAAATCCTTCCTTCTGGTTTTTACGTCCGTGTCTCCGCTGCTGGTCGAGCGGAGTAGATTGAGGTCGGACCTGTGTCGGACAGGGGGGCGTGGCTTTTCGGGGCCACCAGAGGGGGGCGTGTCATCAGGGAGGGGGCGGGATCTGTACCCCGAGCAGCTCGTAAGCGAAAATGTTCCAGAAGATGGCGAAGAGGAGGAAGGTGATGAAGGAGAAGATGAGGACCCACCAGGAGCACTGTTTATGCAGAGATTCCTCATAGCTCCGCAAGATCAGCAGCCCCATGCTGATGCCCACCACTGCGCCCGACAGATGAGCCATGAAACTGGGCTGCGGTCCGGAGGAGGGGAGGGGCGGGGAGAAACGCAGCCATACGGCACGGCCCACCTCTGAACTCACTGCCAAAGACGGAGAAAGAGATTGGCAGATGTTTGGAATAGCATACTACTCTACTACTTATACTACTTCTGGAATATGTCATTTTTTGTATGCATGGAATACTAGATAAAAAGTGCATTGCGAAAGATGCAATGTGTTCCATTTTTAATATATCGGCAATTGTTTTTTATTAAAAATGTAATTAGATTTTTTTATTTAATTGAAAAAATATTAACATTTCTAACATTTAATTAGATCAGTTTAAAAATGCAAAACAACCATGTTTATTTTTCAGATAACTGGAGACAAACACATATAGCAAATGAATATAGCAAATGAAAAAACACAATAGTACACAGTAGCGTGCTAGTATGCTATTGTGAATTCAGCCACAGCCTATTTACTAAAGTATGAGAACGGCAATAACTAGTTACTTACTGCAAACAAGTGCAAGAATCATCCGTAGCAATTTGTATGGACACTTCATACCGGCCCAGTTCTGAAACACAAACATATGCATGTTAAAAGGCATAACGAAGACTTTTACAAAGTCAGCATAATGAAAATTCACTCAATCTATTTTGTAAATACATCTTATTGATCTTACTGTATTCATCCACGCATGTATTTTGTTTTGTTTTTTTACATTGAAATGTTTCATAAAAAGTATAAATTAAGCAAATCTGGAGATTCTGGAAAATTAAAATAAATGTCTGGAGATTTATGCTGGACTTCTTGATTTAAAAGCTAAAATGTACAGCTAATGTGAAATGCCATCAGTGTTATTGTTAACTAAAACTAAAAAGATAACTGATATAAAGTTATCTAAAAAGATAAGATCTAAAATAAAATAAAAAATATTAAATGAAACGTACGCTTAGATCTAAAAGTTAGTTTAGGCTGAAGTGCTAAAATTACTAAAATTTAAACAAAAATAAATTAAAGCTGAATAGAAATGTTAATAAAAATAATAAAAAGGCACATAATAAAATGACTAAAACTGCCATTTGCAACCTATTTTACTTTCATAATATATTTTTTGGGTAAAATAGAATATCCATAATGTGTTAAAAAAGACTGTGTTTTCTAAAACAATGATTAAAGGTGGGATAAGCGATTTTTTAAAAACGCTTTGGAAAACTGATTCGGGCCGAATAGCAAAACAAACTTGTAGCCAATCAGCAGTAAGGGGCGTGTCTACTGATGTGGTGGAGGAGAGAGCGTTCAGTGCACATGACGGACATTAGCAAGCCGAGCGACAGAAAGATAGAGATGGCGGATAAAAAACAAAAGAGGAAAATGTCTGTGGAACAAAAGAAGGCTTAAGGCAAGAAGTAGGACCCGTGTAAGTATCGGATCAGCTTTCCAGCACTGGAGAGAACTCAAGGAGCGGAAGGCCTGCGATCGGACGCCGAGGTTGCTTTGTTTCTTCTCGATAGGCGAGTAACACTGTGTCTGCTCCGCAACAGCTAAAGTCTGTCTAGTACACTGGACACGACAAAGCGACCATTGAAAATCATTTGAAATTTGTGTCAATACGTCATAAATAGAACGCAGCAGCAGTTTTCTGTCGGGGATTTGTCGTGCCGCGCCGCATCCAGTGTAGGCCATAGATATGTATATATATCTATGGTGTAGACAGCATCACTGATTATAATGAGTGCTATAGTATTTTGTCTCGCCGCACCACTCGCGTCCAGTGTAGACACGGTGTAACATTGGTTTTGCTTTGTTTCAGAAATAATCGTTGCCTGGGTTGCATACATATGTGTGGGGCGGAGCTATCAAAATAGGGGCGAGACCCTTTTGGGGTAGGGGCGTGTTTGTTTTGGTGATTTCAAATGTCAACATTGGCTACCAGAAATCGCTTACCCCACCTTTAATAGCTATTTGGCTACATGTGCACTGATGAACTGTTCCCAATAAGACCAGAAACGTCAATTTTGATTTCATGTTGACTTTGTGCTTATATTAATTCTTATGTATAAAAAAAGTGTTATTTGAGCTGTAAAGTTTCTAAATCACCTCCTAGAGGTGGAACTACACCTCTTTAAAAGTGGATTTTTGCTTGAGGAACCAGTTAAAATGATTTCCTGTGGTGACTGACAGCGTGTCACTGATGACATCATAGAGCTCAACCTGTACTGAATCCAGAACATTCCTCAAATTCCACACACACAAACTAAAAGGCACTTTAACAGGGAAGAGGAAGAGTTGAGACGCATCCATCAGCACACAGCAGACTCTGAAGAGACTTTCTGACTCTCTGAGGCCTGTTTGTGTCTGTCTGTGTGCGAGTGATTAGAGACTCTTTGATCTTTAGGGAAGCCGCAATATAAAGCATCCGGAGAGATTTATCCTTCCTCGTTTCTCTATTCCTCTGCCTGATTTCCCCTTTTCATTCATTCTGACACAAGTCGCCATGGCAGCAGTTAGTTTCGGTTACCATGACAACGTTGGCGAGATGTGCTGAGCAGAGTGCATAGACCCCGCCGGACCCGCCCACCACCGGAGCGCGCATATCCGTGATGGACACCGTCAGTGAACCTGAGGAGATACATGGTTAGTCTAGACCAATGACAAAGAGTGGGATTATTTGATATATTTTGTCCTGCAAATCCCCCACGAAGCATGTGACAAAGCCCCGCCCACAAGTAGTGACTCCATTTGAAATTATGACATCATGTGAACTGATAGATTTAAAATTCTAGCGTGATACATTGTTTCCTGTGACTCTCATTCTGTGTAAAGACCTTCGTGGCGTACAACATTAAAACACTTGTGTACACACTGTACGTTTGCTGATTTCAGACAGCCTCTATTGAGTAAAATTGCCCAATAGAGAAAATTGACAGGCAAATGTAATCCTAATATAATTGCCTCATAATGACATGAGAGGGTCCCCGCATAGGGACCTGTACACCACTGATGCATGCCTGAATTTTTGGATGATTTGAAGCTTAATTGAGAGTGTCTAACTGTCGTACATGCCTTAAAAATAATTTAATAAAACCTAAATTTAAGTTTTTATAAGGATTTTATTAATTTTATTAATAAAATATTTATATATATTTTTGTATATGTGTGTGCGTGTGTGTATATATATATATATGTATATATATATATATATATATATATATACACACACAAAATTGTAATTTTTTGTAATAAAATAAATGTAATTAAATTCTAATTATCTATCTTAATCTAATTCTTATTTGAATAAATTATTTAATAAATGTAATTTGATTTGATTTATTAACTTATTTTTAATTTAACAAATTAAATAAATGTAATTTTTTTTAATTTAATAAATTAAATAAATGTAATTTTATTTAATTTACTGAATTGATTCCTTTAATTTAATAAATGTAATAAATTAAATATTGAATTTATTCATTTTACTTTTTATTTATGTCTTATTTGTATTTTTGTATTTAATTGTGTATTTAATAAATGTAATTTTAATTATATACAATTTTAATTAACTTTATTGAATGTATTCATGCTTAATTTAATTTAATTTAATTTAATTATTATTTTTCCCCTGTAGGTAGTTTATTAATAAATCATGAAGAATGTTATGATAACAAAAGGTGTTTTAATTTTACTCAAATGTATATGTTTCATCAAATGTATTTAATTTAATAAAAAAATATTTTAAATTACAGAATTTACATACAGCTCAGGATGCATGATTTAGTCTTTATTGTGTTATTTTTATATAATACTAAAAATTAACACATTAAAATGACGTGTAATATATATATATATGCATATAAACCCCTCCTGACCTGTATTTCTGCATTACTGCCATCACTATTGTCGACCCATTTAATGAATGCAATAAAGATAATTAATAGTTGTCATGTAATTATAGGATACAGAGCTGCTCTGTGCTGCAGTCTAAACGTGTACTATAGAAACAACTTTTTGAGATTTTATTTAAACCGAGTGCTATTTGCCTGTGCAAAACTTGCAGTCAGGATGCCAGGCTGTTCCGAGTGGTTTGTAGGGTGTTGTAGGTGCTCGTTAGGTGGCCAACCCAAGTGGACTTTAATTTAATACAGAACATTCAAACTCACAGCGGCACAAAACACATTGAGTAAAGCTAATTCTGTACTCTAAACTAAAATCTCACAGGAAAGTGAATATGCATGCAAAATACAGCAGAAGCAGGTGAGATAATTGAATATTGGCATATCCTCTGTGTGTGTGTGTGTGTGTGTGTGTGACAGATTGTCTATACGGTGCGTTACACACTGAGCTGTGCTGTGCTCAGCACTCTTACTCCAACACCGTCTTCATCATTCTGCTCTTTTTATGTTACATTTTCTCAATACTCTTTCTACACGCACGTCCTCCACCCTCTCACTCCATTTCTCACGTTTTTTATCTCTTTTTTGCATATTCTATTTTCTCCTTCTTTTAATTTGCATCTCATGTTCTGCGTCCTCAGCATGGACACTTTCCTTTAAAGATGTCAAAATGCTGACAAGTTGCAGTATCCAGTACATTTTGAGTAAATATGATACAACATAAGTGTTCATTTAATTTCAGCATATTTCTGTCCATGTCATTTGCAAGAGTTAAGTTGTATTGTGTTACATCATGGCTACTTGATTCTGTTCCTGGACTGGAGGGCCACGTCCTGCAGGGGTTTGGCATGAACTCTAATTAAACAGACCTGAGCCAGCTAATCAAGGTCTTCAGGATTATTTAATAATTACAGACAAGAGTGTTTGATTAGGCTTTGAATTCAGCAGAACGCGGTTCAAATTTAAAAGCACTGTATATCATCTATGTATTTCCTATTTCACACAAACATACACATAACAAAACAAGTATTTATGAATGAGACATTGACTCCATACAAAATTATATTTTTTTTTTCAAATTAATACATTTTTTAAATAATTTTAATTGTATTCCTTTTATTACATTTTTTTAAATTGTGTAATTTTATTGAATTTATTAATTTTATTTTGATTTAATTTAATAATGATCAATGAACATTTTGTCAGAACCTCTAGTGAATTACATGTTATTTTGTTTAGTTGTCTAATGTTTTTTCTTCAGAATCATAGGAGAATAACAATCTCTATTTAACAATAAATAAAAATAATAAAAATTGAGATTCTGAATTTATCCAGAATCATGCAGCTCTAATATATCCACACACACACACACATCAAAATAATAAACTGAAATAAACACATTTAAAAATATATTTTTAAATATTACTATGTAAAAAAAATAAAACAACAAATGTATTTTAAATTAAAGAATTTACATACAGGTCAGGAGGGATGATTTTTTTTTTAATGTAATTTCCAAAATGATATATATAAATAATTAAATACACTTGCCCTGAAGACCTTGATTAGCTGTTTCGGCTGTGTTTAATTAGGGTTGGAGTGAAGCTCTTAAGGACGTGGCCCTCTAGGAATGGAATAGCCCTGATAGAGAACAATATATATCTCTGTTTTATAATAAGAAGAACATAGCTAGCATTAAAATGTAAATGTATTCTATTACACTACACACAGTCTCCAGAGGTGGTATATTTGCTGCTTTAGTGTATATGTCACAAGAGAGAGATGGTGCGTGCGTGTGTGTGTGTGTGTGTGAATAATTCAGAGATTATTGATTAGGTCATTGCCCACTGGTGACATGTCCATCATAAACATGAGCACATTCTCCTGGTGAACTTGTCAGAGTGCAAGGACAGCAAGACGTATGCGGACACACAAGCACTAACTCACCAGCGACAACTCCTGCCATATACAGCAGACTGATCCTCAGGATCCCATGAACCATCTCCAGAGGAACTCCAATCATCAGCTGGAGAAGAGCGTTGAAACCCAACTGCTCTAATCTGCACACACACACACACACACACACACACACACACACACACACACATCCAGAATGTAAAACATCAGCTGCTGCTACAGGTCTGTACAGCTATATTTAGACAAAGGAACACTATGAAATTCTCATCAGCCTTAGAAGTTGAAGTCAAACTTTTGTCTCTCCTCTTAAAAGAGCCTAAACTTGCTCAAACGCTTGCAAAACACATTAAGGCCTTACAGAAATCCCAGACAGATTAAACCTGTTGAGTAATGAATTGATTGCACATTGAAAAGCATCTCAATATGACAGATGATTGAAGCAGAGGGGCTGGAGTATTTTATTGCATTTTGATAAAAGATGACAAAGACAAACTGTTTTCTTTAAAATAAACGAATCGTGCACAATAAGACCAGGAACATGCACGAAGAAATATGTTCGTATTTGACTTTAAAGCTTGTAAAACGTACACTGTTTATTCGAAGAACAGTTGCTAGTTGCATAATTAACCAAGTGCACTACAGCTGATGCTCATTTATTTATAAATGGAGATCTAAACAAGAGTTCATCTGGTCCTGTCAAACACTGCGCACAGTTCTTACCCAACATGCATGAACATATAGCTGAAGAACCTCCAGATTTGAGCGCGGTGTCCGGGATGATACACCAGTGGACTCTTCATGAAATCCGGCTGGTAGGTTTGCAACACCCATTTATTGAGCATCACGCCGTAACACATAAACACTATGATCTGGAACAAACACAAACACAGACACACTCAACAGTGTTAAACCTGTCAAACCTCATGTGTCAAACAAAAGTCAGAAAAATCAAATGTTTGGAAATTAAACAGTTTACTGAACCTTTAGACAAAACATACAAAAACAAAAACTATACAAGTTTGCATACGTGACCCTGGACCACAAAACCAGTCATAAGGGTCAATTTTTTGAAATTGAGATTTATACATCCTTTATACAAGCTGAATAAATAAGCTTTACATTGATGTATGGTTTGTTATGATAGGACAATATTTGGCTGAGATACAACTATTTGAAAATCTGGAATCTGAGGGTGCAAAAAAATCAAAATACTGAGAAAATTGCCTTTAAAGTTGTCCAAATGAAGTTCTTAGCAATGCATATTACTAATCAAAAATTAAGTTTTCATATATTTACGGTAGGAAATTTACAAAATATCTTCATGGAACATGATCTATACTTAATATCCTAATGATTTTTGGCATAAAAGAAAAACCGATAATTTTGACCCATACAATGTATTTTTGGCTATTGCTACAAATATACCCCAGCGACTTTGTGCTCCAGGGTCACATATGTGGTTTTTGTTGAGCATCATATTTGATACATCGGGCTTTTATGGCTCACATAGCTGATATAGTGAGAATACGGAGTGCAAACTCAATTTTAGATGCCCAAACTGAGCAAAAATATACAATTTGGTGTAGATGCTATTTATTTGGCCAAAAAGATGATATTCTGATAGCTTGTAATGTAAATCAATGAAAACGTTCTAATAATATAGCAGACTACTTACATAAAATGCATTTAAATATCAGTTGTCAATTTTTTATCTCAAAATAATGTCCTAATATTATACTTCAACACTTCGTTTTATGACCAAAGCTCTGCAGTTTTCATTTAAAACATAAAATACAATGCAATACAACGATGATAAAGAGATGAACAAATAAACAATCCTCAAAAGCCTGATGATCATATTTGATACTTACATTAAAACATTATTTTTCATAAATGATGTATGGATAATTAAGTAACCCTAAGTTGCTTTAGTCCAGAAGGAGTTCAACCGGAAATATTACTAACAATATAAAAGTTATTCGTGTTTACTTCATTGTATTTTTTTTTAGCAAATGTTTGATTATAATGATCATTTATAGGAAATGTGTATCAAATATTACACTTTATAGGGTTAAAAATAAAGGTTCTTCTAATCATAACCAAAAACCTTTGAAAGAAAGTTTCGCTCTAGTCACAGGTGTACTAAAGAACGAAGAACCAAATGTGCTGATCTGAAGAACCCATAATGCAACATAAAGAAGAAAGAGGCACACAGAGCTCAGTGAGGTGTACCTGCACAATGGTAATGATGGCCATGAACACTGGAGGAGGGCAGAGTCTGCTCTGATGGAAGTACCATCGGCGGTCCGTCTCGCATGGCAGAATCTCATAGGCCACGTAGCGCACGAAGCGCTTGTACACGCCCAACCCCGTCTCATCCAATAGGATCTCACGCTGCAGGGTGCGACGCCCATTTGCAATGGCTCGGCGGAAACTACTGGAACGTTTATTGAGAGAGAGAGAGAGAGAATCTCATTAGCTGTTTATACAGTGAGAAGTAGTGTAATTCTACATATACTGCCACTCAAAAGTTTGGGCTCAGTAGGATTTTTATTGTTTTTTAAAGAAGTTTCTTCTGCTTATCAAGGCTGCATTTATTTGATCAAAAATGCAGAAAAAACAGTAATATTGTGAAATATTATTGCAATTTAAAATAACAGTTTTCTATTGGAAACTGTTGCTGCTTCATATTTTTTTGGAAACTGATACTTTTTGTCAGGATTTTTTGATGAATAAAAATTTAAAAAGACTAGCATTTATTTCAAATAGAAATCTTTTGAAACAATATACACTACTGTTCAAAAGTTTGGGATCAGTACATTTTTTTCTTTCTTTTATTACAAGAAATTAATACTTTTATTCAGCAAGGATGTGCTAAATTGATGCAAAGTGATAGTAAAGACTTCTATTGTTACAAAAGATTTCTATTTTAAATAAATGCTGTTCTTTTTAACTTTTTATTCATCAAAAAATCCTGACAAAAGTGTCACAGGTTCCAAAAAAAATATTAAGCAGCACAACTGCTTCCATCATTGATTATGAATTAGCATGTTAGAATGATTTCTGAAGGATCATGTGTGACACTGAAGACTGAAGTAATGAGTAATGATGCTGAAAATTCAGCTTTGCATCACAGAAATAAATTATATTTTAAAGTATATTAAGATAGAAAACTGTTATTTTAAATTGCAATAATATTTCACAATATTACAGTTTTTTTCTGTATTTTTGATCAAATAAATGCAGCCTTAATGAGCAGAAGAAACTTCTTTAAAAAAACAATAAAAATCCTACTGATCCCAAAATTTTGAGCGGCAGTGTATGTCTGTTTCATTACCGTTTCAGTTCATAACCAAAACATTTATCATTAAATGATGATAATGTTAATACACCAACCAAAATTTAACTGAACCTCAATAATCTGCTCAGTACAGAAATAATAACAAATGCATCAACAGCAGACCATGTGATGATTTACAGTTCATTAATGTGACATTTCCAGCAAAAATTAATTACATATACAGTATTTTCCAGAATATAATTTTTTTTAATCAACTAAAATGAGTTGCGACTTATACTGCAAAGCGATAATGCAATTAATGTCAAGCATGCCAACCATGTACACAGTTTCACTTTAAATACATTAGTTTTAGCACTAAAATAATGCTATAAACTTAATAACACTAACAAAACTGTAACATAAAACACTCTAATGCACATAACTAACAACAAAAGAAGGAATATAATTTAAAAAATAAAATATAAACATAATGAGTCACTCAAGTTCTTCTGGAAACTCCTCTACATAAAATATACAGTGGTAAATAAAATATTGTATATAATAATATATTTACAATTATATAAATATAATTAATTTGAATACAAATTCAATATAACTGTAAATATAATTAACAAATCTTATTTAAAATATCTTTTATTATACATAATTAATTTTTTATTAAAAATATTACTTAATGAATTACATTAATAATTTTAATATTTTTATAGCTAAAACATTATTTGACCAATAACTGACTATGCCATGTACTGTCTTTTAAAATACATAATTTTCACCATACATGATGGTTGTATGTACATACACTCTTTAACAGACCTCATAATAGTCACACACACACACACACACACACAATTAGAGACATGGAGCAGTTTAATACTGTGACTTTCTTACAGATTACACCAATGTATGTAGGATTTCTCACACTCTCTTCTTTCTTTCCCCTGTTTCCTTCATCTCCCACATGCCCCAGATTTACACTTCACCCAAATCCTTTTAAATTCATAGCTTTCTCTCTGCCTTTGCTTCAGTCTCTCTTCCTGTAGAACATGGTTTTAAATCATGGAATGTCTTGAATCCAAGCCACAGAAAGTGTACAGCATCCGTGCGCGTGTATCAGGGTGTGATTACGTGAGGGTTCATATCACATCTCTGAATGAGTCTAGCTAGAGCACCAGAACTGTCAACACAGAGCGCCGCAGTCGTGTGTGTGTGTGTGTGTGTGTGTGTATGTATTAAAAGAGCCTGCGGCAAAATTGATTCAACTGTCTGTGCCAGAGTGAAAACACTTACGCCCCCTCGTATCAAGTGTTAGAGAGTGAAGAAGGTCCTGAGAGGAACACGGCTGGATTTGAAAAGGAAGCACGTGGAGGTTATTATTACTGACTGTGGGAAGAGCTTTTCATTCATGAACACACACACACACACACACACACACACACAAACAGCATTCATCTGCTCCGGGTCTCATAAAAATAGCATGACAATCAAATGTCACTCAGTATTTGTGCATCAAGGGATCCATACGGTTGCATGAACACACATACACACAAATAAAACAAAACAAAACAATAAAATACAATTGAAAGGCTTTGGGGCAGATTTGATCAAAAGTGACAGTAAAGACATTTACTGTAATTGCCATTTCTAAAAAATGCTGTTCTTTTTAACTTTCTATTCATCAAAGATCCCTGGGGGGGGGGGGG
>NW_015552655.1:1596388-1615469 GCF_001515605.1 Sinocyclocheilus anshuiensis
TAGAATGATTTCTGAAAGATCATGTGACTCTGAAGACTGGAGTAATGATGCTGAAAATTCATCTTTGATCACAGGAATAAATTACATTCTAAAATATATTCAAATAAAAAAGTTAATTTAAACTGTAATAATATTACTGTTTTTACTGTATTTTTTCTCAAATAAATGCAGCTTTGGCGAGCATAGGAAAAAAATCGTACCCTACAGTTTTGAACATTAGTGTAGCTCAAGAAACAAAGCAGAACATATAGTTACAACTGAATATATATAGTATATTTGTGACTATTACATGTCTCCAAATGAACGCAAACCATTTCAGATGTCACATTCATATAATTTCACATATATTTGGTCATTACAGATGTCACTCAGTTACACTGGGATGCAGTTTAAGCAAATATTGAGGTATTTGTAACCCATGACTTGTTTGCACATACTAAATGCATTAATTAGAAGTAGATCTAATTGACTAGTTGGTGCAATCGTCCTCAAAAGTGCTAATTTTATCAGCATGGTAACTTGTAAACACAATGGGTTTCTCAGTGTTCATATAAATAAAATGCTGGAGGTCGAATGCATGCTGCTCACCAGTTCTATGAGTTCTTGGTAGCAGACGTGTCCGTGTTCGTCGCTCTGTACCAGCGCCAGCAGCATCTCCAGTTTACTGGGGTCCAGCTGTAACTCATGGTGCTCAGCTAGACTGGTGAAATTTTCCACTGCTATAAAACCAGTCTGCTCTGGGTCCAGCTGAACACCAACAGAAAGAGAGAACGAGCCAGTGTTTAGTTTATATGCATTCACATACAGTACACATTCAAGACTAACATGTGTTTATTACACACACAACACACAAAATAAATGTAACATGCTACATGTGCTGTGCATTTGCTTGTATATTTGTATATATAATGCGTTTAAAATTTAACAATATGATTCAACGTAAACTGGAATGACTCCCAGTGGGTGAGCAGTGAAATCTCTTTGCTGTACATGGATGAATCTGTGATTGATAATACAGAATGTTCTGCAAATGAATAACAGCAAGATGCCTTTATAGTACATCAAGCTGTTTGAGCAAGAAAAATCCCTGGCCCCTTTAACACGGACACATATGCGGTTAGTTTAAGCAACACAATTGTGACTCAAACATAGTCATTCTGCACCATTCATCTGTCTGCCACACACACACACACACACACACACACACACACACTCAAAGATTCTGTAAGCATTTCACATTACTGTGTGTGTGTGTTTGTGTGTAACTATGAGCCTGAAGCACTTCCCTAACCGATCCAAACGGCAAAGACAACCCAGGAGGACACACACATGGCTATTTCTGCTGTCTGTGTTTACTCCGAATTACTTCTGAGTGCTATATTTAAATTTCAGGGGGTATATGAGTAAAAGAGGAAAAGGAAAGGAAGAAAGGGAACAAGGTAGGAAGGAAGGAAGGAAGGAAGGAAGGAAGGTATAGTACATCAAGCTGTTTGAGCAAGAAAAATCCCTGGCCCCTTTAACACGGACACATATGCGGTTAGTTTAAGCAACACAATTGTGACTCAAACATAGTCATTCTGCACCATTCATCTGTCTGCCACACACACACACACACACACACACACACACACACTCAAAGATTCTGTAAGCATTTCACATTACTGTGTGTGTGTGTTTGTGTGTAACTATGAGCCTGAAGCACTTCCCTAACCGATCCAAACGGCAAAGACAACCCAGGAGGACACACACATGGCTATTTCTGCTGTCTGTGTTTACTCCGAATTACTTCTGAGTGCTATATTTAAATTTCAGGGGGTATATGAGTAAAAGAGGAAAAGGAAAGGAAGAAAGGGAACAAGGTAGGAAGGAAGGAAGGAAGGAAGGAAGGAAGGAAGGGAAATTAGAGGAGAGGAAAGGAAATGAAAGGAAGAAAATGACAGAAAGAAGGAAGAAAGGAAAGATGGAATGAATGAATGAATGAATGAAGGAAGGAAGGAAGGAAGGAAGGAAGGAACGAACGAATGAACAGAGCTGGGTAGATGACTTACAAATTGTAGTCCATTACTGATTACACATTACATGATGAAAACTGTAGTTAGTAAAGTAATCTAGGGTACTCTTTTTAGGAAATATATTCTGAGTACTTTTTAGATTACTTTTATATTACTTTTTTTTATCTAACTAGTTTTAAACTTACCATGAAAGATACCATATTACGGCGCCCTAAAGGGACATGGTGGTGGAAAACATTCGGGGTGGGAGGAAATAATTTGTTGCGTTCTCTCGCAAAGGAAGGAAGGAAGGAAGGAAGGAAGGAAGGAAGGAATGGAAATTACAGGAAATGGGAGGAATGAAGAAAAAGAAAGGAAAGGAAAGGAAAGAAAAGGAAAGGGAAATTAGGGGAGAAAAAGAAAATTAGAAAAAGAAAGAATGAATAGACTGCAAGAAAACAAGAAAAAAAGCAAGAAAGAAATAAGCACATAGAAACTACTAAATGATGTGCTAGCCTGTAATGATGTAGAAACAAACAGGAGGAGGAGGAGGAAGAGGAAGGCGAGCGGGTGAATGTGAGGGCTCTGTGTAATGAGCGGAGGATGAAGGATGGAGGGATGAGAGCAGCAGACACATGTGGAGAGAAGGGTGGAACTGAAAGAATCAGTTAGTGAGGCGATTCAGCACAGAGGAGAGCCGCTGCCGTGTCACCATGGTTACAAATTACCAATGTGTCACCCCGAGAAAGACTGACACTGCAAGTGTGTGTGTGTGTGTGAACACCGTCAGCGACTGATCAACCACAAATCACACCACAGATCTACCATGTAAATATACCATGGCGCTATCAGGGAAGGGTGAAGAGAATCTGTGCTGAAGCATCAGTGTAGACTAGTGTGTGGCGGTCTGAATGCAGCTGATGGTCTGTTCATTGATTACATGAGCCTGAACAAAGCCCATTCCCTCCGCCTGTCGTTCGCTGCTAAAGTGTGCTAAAAAGAGCCTTACTGTTGCCATGGTTTCTGAAAATACACACCATATGGCTGAGCCCAGAAACATCTGAGCAATGATATGGTGTTAGTAGTAAAATATGTCAGCTTTCACATCACTAATGATCTTAGGTTTACACTGTAAACCTTACAAAGCAGTACTGGCCCATTACCATGGTACAATGACGTATCAGGCGAAATATTAGAGTACTTTGATAAATATGAAGGTATTTAAATGGCATCCAAAGATGCACACAAACAACTTTGAAAGTTTAGGGTTGTTTTTAAGTGTCTTATGCTCACGAAGGCTGCATTTTTTTTTAAATACAGTAAAATATTGCAAAATATTATAACAATTTAAAAGAACTGTTTTCTATGTGAATATATTTTAAAATGTCATTTATTTCCGTGATGCAAAGCTGAATTTTTCTTCATATTTTTGAGGAAACCGTGATATATTTTATTTTTTTCAGGATTCAGGATGAACAGAAAGTTGAAAAGAACAGCATTAATTTGAAATAGAAATCTTGTGTAACATAAATGTCTTTACTGTCACTTTTGATCAATTTAATGGATTCTTGCTTTATAAGAAATTCTTTATGAATAGAACTGCTGCATTGAAACTCTAGAGGAGACACATTACTGGGGTCTCAGGAGAAACATCTGAAGTGCTGATAGGCAGCACACTATCACTGCAGCTGGTCACTGACGAAGAGTCTTAGTGGACCAACTGCTGCTGTTTTATGCAAATATAATGCTAAATATGGTGCGGCAATCCAACTATCAACTGCCCTCTTTCTCTCCAAACAGCTGGTGCCAAAGCAAATACTGCTTACACACACATACTGTATATATAACAAGATTTTTACATTTTCTGATCAAAATGTGAGTGGTGCCTGAGTAAAAGTTGCCGTCAAGATGCTATAGCTTTGTGGGTGGTTGCCAGATTGGTGCTTAAAATATTGATCTGTGTTTTTCACCTAGTGATTTTATTATTTATTTAGCATGGAAATGAATGTGCAAAAGTGAAAAATAACATGTTAGCAAATAGGTGTGTAGTACAGAAACTATTTTCCATGCAAACGTGCACAGAAATAACTAAAGACATCACAAAGAAACATCATCTGATGATATTCTGAAGCTAAATATTATTATGAGTGAATTATAATGATGATTAATGTTTGTTCAAATTAAGTTTAAACTGATTATGTTCTGTAATTGTTTTCTATTAATAATAAACAACAAATATAAGTCTGATAAACTGCAGTAAAGTCCTATTAAATGTAAAAAAATTAAAAAAAAATGGTGGCTTTTGCATATGCTTTAATTGCTCAGTTAATCAGAAATGAAAAACATTTATATGGTATTTATATATATATATAAATTTTCTGGATATGGTTCAAGTCCCAAGTTCAATGCAAGTCTAAGTTTAATACTTAAAATCGGCGATTTGAACCAGTGCTATTTTAATATCACTGATATATTGTATATTTTGTGTTAATATTTTACATTTTATTTTTATCTTTATATTTTCAGTTTTAATTTATTTGGTGTTATTTGTCATTTTTATTGTTTTTTTTAAGTATATCTATATACTTTTTATTATTTATTTATTTAGTTTATTTAGTCTTTGTTATTTTAGTACTTCAAGTTAAACTAAACAAAAATGAGTATTTGTTTTTTAAAATATATCTATATAGTTTTTATTATTTATTTAGTTTTAGTTATTTTAGTACTTCAAGTTAAACTAAACAAAAATGAGTAATGTTGGCAACTAGATGAAATAAAACAAGTTAAAGTTTTTATTTTGTTTTATTTTATTTAACATTTATTTTATTTCAAGTAATGAAAATATTTTTTAGTTTAACTATAACCCTGATTTGAAGAAAGCTTTAACACTGAGTATAAGCTATAGCAATCCGTACTTCACAAGCTCCACTAACTAAACTCCAGTCAGTGAGAAGAGACGCTGGGTAATTCTGTAATTTAGAGCTGTCTTCCATTAATTCAGTTTATCACACAGAGCGTTGAGTGTGTGTGTGTGTGTGTTTGCATGTGTGAACTGTGTGCGTGTGCATTAGAGCCAGAAATAGTCTGAGCTCAGCACTGCTTCCTACAGCAGAAAATAAAAAAAATCATAATAAACTGAAAGGTTAAGCATCTTGCCTTTACACACACACACAGTAGAAGCAGCACATTCACACTATACGTACACTAACACACACACACCCACGCGACACAAGCAAACTGTCAGGCATCGCTTCTGTCTGACAACACACTTACTGTACAAGCAAAATCAGAAGCACAGCGCATGTGAAAACATATGAAACACACCCACACCACACCATACCAACACAAACACACACACTCCACTCTCAGATGTCAGACTCTCAGATGTGTGTGTGTGTGTTTGTGTCCCTCATCTCCTGAGGCAAAGATCAATTCTGCCCCTCCGACTGAATGATTGCATTTCCTATCCATCAATCAACCTAATCTCTCAGCATCAGCATAGATTAGACAACAAAATCAAACACGCACACACGGATATTTCCTAATATGACTTCCAGCATCCTTAAATCACTGCTTTAAAAATACACCATGCATTTACAATTCACATGCTCTCGGAGGTTTATGAGAAAATGCATTTATTATATGAGTGATCATTTTCAAAAAAACAGCTATGGATATATAAATTGTCCAGGATTTCTAAGGTTGCCGGGGTGTTACTATGTGGTTGCTATGGTGTTTAGAATGTTTTTAGACATGGTCAACTTTGAGTTGTTACATTTTCGGCAAACTAATGAATTATGTTACTCAGAAGAAAAAGATATATTCTGATTCTGATCACTTATTTTGCAGCGATATCGTCGACTTGATTGCACAGATACTATTTAAACTGAACTGAGCTGGATGATGACATCACTGAATTCAATGATGAACTGCCTTTAACTGAAAATTGAGTGTTTACTATTGTCCTTTTGCATTATTGACACACTTACATTTAGTCATTTAGCACTTTTATCCAAAGCAAATAAAAAATAGATTTATATATTATGTGTGTGTATGTATTCTTCTTCTTATTATTTTTCATTATTAATATTTTTTTTAAGTTTGGAAGTAATCAGTGGAAAACACTGAATTGCAGATGAATAACCAATACAAACCATTTATAAACCGAGACTAGAAAGCGTGACCTTTTTTCAAGCACATTTAAATCAGAATTTTGCTTCAAGAATGAAACTAATTAGCATATACTCATGCATATGTATTCAAACCAAAGCTGTTGTTTGAATCCTGATGAATGTTTGAACTCTTGTGATGTGGGCTGCCAGTACTTGGAACGAGTTTTTGGTTTTTTGGTTTTGCCAAGGTAACTCAGCAAGAAGTACCAGAGCATCTCAATGTTAACACCTCCTTGTAAAGTAGCTGTTCAAACAGCAAAACTCTTACTTAAGAGTTCTCACTGACCTCCTTCTATTTCTACTTCTGTACTACGTAGAGAGTAATGCATTCTGCAAACTGGCAGGTCAGACTGAGGGTATAAATAAATCACGTTTTTGCAGTGTTTGCACACAAACCAGCTGTAAAAGAAAAAACAAACAAACAATGTGCTATAAACATAATGTGTCATTTGATGACTAAACATATTTTGGTATTTCTTTGTGTCTGTTGCTTACATACATCTCTTGAAGTGCTCAGCTCTTTTCTGATCAATGGTGAGTGTTTTTGGGTCTCCTCTTTGAGTCTCAGTTACCAAGGTTTCCTTCTTTTCACTGAAGGATTTTTTCCTGTTTTTATCATCCAGTGGTTCGATTGGAGGCTTATGAGTGAAGCAACTCAGAAAAAATTCAAATGAAGCTGAACTGAAATTAAATTAGCTGAATTTAACAATTTATATGGTCAAAACTAATAAAGCAGCTGAACTGATCTAAGTGGAAATTAAATGAGCGGAACGTAACAATCTTTACTGTCAACAGCGATAATGATGTTTAATGGAACTGATCTAAATAGAATCGAGTTGATCTTAACTGAACAATCTGTTAAAGCGTCAACCTGACTTAAGTGAACTGAATTGAATTAACCTGATCTGAAATTAAATTGAAGTCATAAACACCCAAAAAGCTGCATCGCTACTTTTCTGCATTTTACATCTTCCAGCTGCTGTTAAAATAGAAAAATACATGATAATGAAATATAAACACTACTGTTCGAATGTTTGGGGTCAATAAGATTTTTTTTTACCTTTTATCAAAAGTAACAGTAAATATGTTTAGAATGTTACAAAAGACTTCCATTTCAAACAAATGCTGTTCTTTTGAACTTTCTAGTCACCAAAGTATCCTGAAAAACTGTATTTTCACAAAAATATGAAGCAGCACAACTGTCTTCAACACTGATAATAATCAGAAATGTTTCTTGAGCAGCAAATCAGCATATTAGAATGATTTCTGAAGGATCATGTGACACTGAAGACTGGAGTAATGATGCTGAAAATTCAGCTTTAATCACAGCAATAAATTACATTTTAAAACATATTCACATAGAAAACAGTTCTTTCAAATTAAAATAATATTACTGCATATTTAATAAAATAAATGCTTCCTTTAAAAAAAAAAATGTAAAAAATCTTACCAACTCCAAATATGTGAACAGTAATGTGTTTAATTATGATTTAGGGTAATAAAATAGCATGCATGTTAAGTGTATACATCCACATATTTCAATACATTAGCATACACAACCAAGCATGTGTTGTGCACCAGTGCTGATGTCTAGTGTACTACTACTACACTAACAGCCACTGACTGAACATGAGGACCTCTCAAACACACACACACACACACACTCCAGTACTCATTCATTCCGAATGTCCATCTCGCTCCGCAACGGCCTAGAAACACACACACACACACACACACACACACATGCACGTCGATGCACAGGAGGATGCAGTAACCATAGCAACCTGCTGCTGCTTACCTGCTCTTGTATGAGCTGAAACAGACAGCTTCTATCCATATACTGGGCCCTGGTGCGCACACAGCCACAAAAAGAAGGACATAGGGGGAAATGGCACGCAGAGACACGTACACACACACACGCCAGCGGTCCGTCGGTCCGTCTGCGCGGCACGCCTCCCCAACGGGGAGAGAGACCCCTCGCACGCACGTCAGAAAGGGCCAGTGGAGTATCCGCAGGACGTCCTCCGGTGAGGGAAGACAGCGGAGCCGTCAGTCCAGGGTTCGGTTGATTCCAGCTGGGTTCAAATCCAAAGTCTCACTCGCCGTCCAGAACCCACAGACCCTTGTGGCACTTTCGCACCCGCTTCTGTCCACCTCAAAATCGCCCTTAGCTTGCAGCCGGTCCAGTTTTCTCTCACTGTCCTCCCTCAACCCGTCTGTCCCGCTCCGCTCGCCCGTCTTGTTGTGCTCGTGTCGCCTTTACCTCTGTAAATCTCTCCCTCTCGCCCTCTCTCTCTCCTCTGTCCTCCACAAAGACCATACTACCTGAATACCAATGAAGGAGGGGAAGGAGGCGGCGGACTGCAGCCAATCAGAGGCGATGGGGGCGTGTCCAAAGAGCTGCAGCTCTCCATCTACCCTGCAGGAGTCTTAAAGAGAGACTAAACACACAAACACACACTCACTGCAGAGCACACACACACACACATACACACACGGCACGCAGGCGCACTTGGATTTCCTAAATCAGACATTAATCACACGCAATGTTTCAAAGTTGTAAATGAAACAAAGATTATTGGAGTCATGTTTAATTAAATGTTTTACTTGCCATTTTTTCCAATTGTTTGTGAAATTCTAGCAATTTCTGTGTGAAAACTGCTTCCAATTTTTTTCAGTATATTGCTAATATAGATTTTAAAATATATTTCTATTTATAATGACCTAATTATCTTATTATAATATAATTATATTTTTATAATTATAGTATTTATCATACATTTTGTTTTGCCTTTGCTTTATATATTTGCAATATAACTATTTATATTGTTCAAAATATTTTCAAAAATTAAAATATTTTGCTTTTATCTGTAACCTTTTAAGGTTTAAATAAAAAATATTTTCCATTTAAAAAATATATTTACTTAAGCAGCACTGTTTACCACATATATTTAGTATATAGTTAAAATATATTCAGAAAAAAATACTGTTTATATACTTAAAAAAATGAGTATTATTTTGTATTTTTTTTTGCCATATGTGTTTCTGTAGCACAAACGGAGTGGGGACGTTTATTGATTAGAGTTTGTTCAAATCTCTAACCCTAATTATGAGCAATGCTGTGACGCAAGCCTTCACAAACACCACTAACAATCGTGACAGATTTGAACCTGGAGCTAAACAGATTGTGCAGATTTTCTTAAGACACAAATGTGTATGATAGCACGCTCTAATTGGTGGAGATTTTACAGTTCACATGGACGTAAAACACAATCAAGTGGGTTCACCATTTCTTATTCTCTTCTCAAGAGCAACATAAACCAGAATTTCCATTATACTCCGGCCACGATCATTTCTATGAATGCATCTGCTGTGCTGTCCACGTGCATGATGCAGTGATTTACAGTAACACCTGAGTGTTTAATCCACAGCGTCTCCATCAGGACTCGGGAGGATCAATGACGCTGACTGACACTTAATCAACTAAAGTTTGAGTCCTCAAATAGATATTTGTAACTCATGATATTCATTCTTACTGATACTTGTGTGTATCAATCTATCACTGGCCTCGTGCTTATGAACTCCATGACCTTTCTCCTCTGGTTAGCATAATATAAGACAGCACTGACATTGATCAATGAGCAGAAAACCCCACGAAATCTGTTTTTCCCAGTAAGCATCAATCAATATCATTATTATGTTATGACTATGAGGTGTGCAATTAGGTGTGGAATCTCAGTACATCAGCAAAATAGGCATTTATAATGTATTTATGTGCATATTTATTAAGTGTTGTTTTGAAAGTAAACTAATTAAAGAGAAAAAACATGTTTATTTTTTTAAATGTCCCTTACAAAGACAACAGACTCATTTACACACAGTAGAACAGAGCAGTGCTGCTCTCTACTGGTGAAACATATGTGCAGCATTCTCTATACACATGTAGACACAAAGACATTTATTCCACACCTGCATGCACACATTTCTCTCATTTGACCTTTTAAAGACATACAAATATTATGTTGATCAAATCAAACTGTTTCTTCTAATATTAGGCCTAAAGGAACAGTGCACCCAAAAAATTAGGCTTAAAGGAACAGTGCACCCAAAAATGAAAATTTGCAGAAAATGTAGGCTACTCACTCTCAGACCATGCGAGACGTAAATTAGTTTATTTACACAAACACACAGCTTTAGGCTTCACAAGACATTAATTGATGGACAGAAACGGATTACTTGTGGATTATTGTGATGTTTTTATCAGCTGTTTGGACTCTCATTCTGACGGCACCCATTCACTGCAGAGCATCCATTAGTGAGCAAGTGATGCAATGCTACATTTCTCCAAAGAGTAATTTATTTTGTTAGCACATTTTCCTTTTGGGTGAACTTGAAGGAGGGGAAGGAGGCGGCGGACTGCAGCCAATCAGAGGCGATGGGGGCGTGTCCAAAGAGCTGCAGCTCTCCATCTACCCTGCAGGAGTCTTAAAGAGAGACTAAACACACAAACACACACTCACTGCAGAGCACACACACACACACATACACACACGGCACGCAGGCGCACTTGGATTTCCTAAATCAGACATTAATCACACGCAGCGGATACTACGGACCCTAAAACACATTCTCAGGGTGTTTTAATCACTGGTTGTGCTTGGAATATGCCAATGATCATGTATATACTGGAACTTATTAATTAATGAAGTCATTTGGCTTGGTTATTGTCTCTGAGGACTGTTTAATTGTAATTGTGAAGACGAATCTCTGAAGTACAAAATTATTATTCACGATATGAATAAATAAATGTAATATATTTGAGGTTAATGGAAGCAATATTTATCATAAAAGTGGGATTTTTTTTTAAATAACTAGGATGGCATATGGGGTGGTAAGGAGGTACTGACCCCTTGTGCAAATATGCTGCTCTTCTTTTTAGATATCTGGGTCGTAATTTTAGCACAGTTATCTTTGGATTGACTCAACCTGGACTAGGAAGCAGCTAGACTGGTAAAATAAATAATTATTTTTCATTTTACATTAAGACTATGTCTGTATGCATACTGTAAAAAATAAAAGCAAAACTAAAAATCTCAACAGATTTTCACCCGAGGCTAAACAGGCTGTGCAGATTTTCTCACACACATGACTGTACGACAATATGCTCTAATTGTTGTTGATTTTAAAGCTCACATTGATTTCGATTTGAGATATCATTCATTCCCATGCAACAACAAAAAAAGATATATAGGCCTATATATCAGGACTCGGGAGGATCAATGACGCTGACTGACACTTAATCAACTAAAGTTTGAGTCCTCAAATAGATATTTGTAACTCATGATATTCATTCTTACTGATACTTGTGTGTATCAATCTATCACTGGCCTCGTGCTTATGAACTCCATGACCTTTCTCCTCTGGTTAGCATAATATAAGACAGCACTGACATTGATCAATGAGCAGAAAACCCCACGAAATCTGTTTTTCCCAGTAAGCATCAATCAATATCATTATTATGTTATGACTATGAGGTGTGCAATTAGGTGTGGAATGTCAGTACATCAGCAAAATAGGCATTTATAATGTATTTATGTGCATATTTATTAAGTGTTGTTTTGAAAGTAAACTAATTAAAGAGAAAAAACATGTTTATTTTTTTAAATGTCCCTTACAAAGACAACAGACTCATTTACACACAGTAGAACAGAGCAGTGCTGCTCTCTACTGGTGAAACATATGTGCAGCATTCTCTATACACATGTAGACACAAAGACATTTATTCCACACCTGCATGCACACATTTCTCTCATTTGACCTTTTAAAGACATACAAATATTATGTTGATCAAATCAAACTGTTTCTTCTAATATTAGGCCTAAAGGAACAGTGCACCCAAAAAATTAGGCTTAAAGGAACAGTGCACCCAAAAATGAAAATTTGCAGAAAATGTAGGCTACTCACTCTCAGACCATGCGAGACGTAAATTAGTTTATTTACACAAACACACAGCTTTAGGCTTCACAAGACATTAATTGATGGACAGAAACGGATTACTTGTGGATTATTGTGATGTTTTTATCAGCTGTTTGGACTCTCATTCTGACGGCACCCATTCACTGCAGAGCATCCATTAGTGAGCAAGTGATGCAATGCTACATTTCTCCAAAGAGTAATTTATTTTGTTAGCACATTTTCCTTTTGGGTGAACTATTCCTTCAAAAATCGTGTAATGATATGCTTTTGTACATTATGTACAATTTGAATAGCATATAATGCAAATGACAAAGCACAAAACCATATGTATTCATAGCAAACATTTTTATAAGTAAAGTTTTGATACTATATGCATAACGTATTTAACAGGCAGCACACGTAAGAGGGATTCAGCCACCTTATAGTCTGACATCATGCATAGCTGCAATATAAGTACTGTAGACAGAAAAAAAAGTTCCTGCATATTAAATAGCAACATACAATAATTCTGACTTTTTGTGGTGGGAACTATAGTATTTAGTGCTCAGTACACTGGATTAATACATGAGTAATTAGTAGGCCTACTAATGTAAAACGTGCATGTAATTATTTCCTTGAGCAACATTGTTATTTTTAGTCCTGTACTGACAAAATACATAATATGTGCAATATAGATGCTACTCACACTGTCCAGGACAATCAGTCTGTTGTTTTGTTTTTCACATCTCAGCGGAAGCCTTAACAAAACAAAAAAAAAATCAGTTAATTTTAGTTAAAGATACAAAAAACTAAATATCACGTACACATGTAACTTTCTTGATCTCTACATTTGTGAAATTAATGCATGGAAATAATGCACTGCATTGTGTGACCACAAACTAATTTCTATAGTGTTTAGAAATATTTCAGAACACCACACTCTCAGCAAAAAGGTACAAAAGCTGTCACTGAGGCAGTATACCTTTTTTACTTATTTACCTCTAAATGTGCATTTTAGTACCTTAAAGTTGCATGCTAATAGCTAAAGTGTACATATTACATAGATGGTACATATTAGTACATTTTAAAAGAGTACTGCCCCAGTGACAGCTTTTGTACCTTTTTTAATTAGAGTGCATGATGCCTGATTGGAATTGCAATATAGCTATGTATCTTATTAACATGGACTGAAAGAGGGAAGGTGCTGTTTTCAGCACTAGACACCTGCAGACACCTTACACTACGTCACAAAGAGATAGATGTACGTGTCTGTATCACATAAATGCGTGCACACACACACACACACACACACACACACGTGAAGCTGTCATCAGAGAGAGTGTGAGATGTGTTTTGTGCTCCATACCTACTATATGCTGACATTCTGTTCAAATCTGCCACAAAAGGCTCCGTAATAACAATCTTCAAGAGCCCACAACTGTCTAGCGGAAATTATTAATGCATGTTATTACATTAACAAGAATTAAGTATTATTCCTGAGAGAAAACTGCTAGCGCGCAGGAGTTAAAATGTCAAAAAAAAAAGGTTAATAATCTGCTTTATCAACTTGAGTTTAATTACAAATATCCAGTAGGCTAATTAAAAAGTTCTGTAAAGGGGGCTTGCAGTAGATGTTAACAGAAAACCCTTAAAGTGAAGAGATTCAAAATGGCGTTCTGACTGAAACACCATCAAGCCTGAAAATGTGAATAACAGAACAAGCGGGAGCGATAGAAATAAACCTGTGCGATAGCAGCCTGAACTAAATTGATGACTTTATAAGTGAACAGTGCAAAAATGAGGGAAATAACCCGACGGGATACGCGTTTCACTGCCAACCGAGAGATAACAAAAGAATGCGCCAGCGTTTAAAGCATCAGCCCAGTTTGACCAGTCTTAATATGTCAATCGGATCCATAACGCACAAACCACCGGGAATGCATACGCGAATCGATATGATGAACCTGACCACGGTACCGGTGGGTTCTGGTCGGTAAAGCTGGGCTTTGGGTCGTTGGCAACTTTCCTAACAGCCGAGCTCTTCTCTCAGATCACTCAGCATAGGAGCTCCTGGTTTATATACTGTAACGTTTTACTCGTTTAGATCTATAGCTCATGCATTGCACCAACACCTCTTGAAATGTGTGAATATGAGCCGCGATATGAGAGCCACTTTATTTGGGGCACATTTCATTTATAGAAGGTTTAACAATAAATAATCGGAGAAACGTCACGCGGACTCGGTGGCCGGACTGTGTTAGTTCGTCAACTACTTCAGCTTATTAAAAACGAAAACGACGTTTTATATTAATCAAACCCGTCCTGTCCTCGAGTGTGTTGATGGGGCTTTCATAAACAGTCGGTGTTTTCCAGCTCGATTTCGTTGTTTTGGGCTAATTTTGCGCGAATTCTGCAAAATACATCACGGCGCTCGTCGATTTGGGCTGATTTTCGGAGGAAAAAAGTTCATGGCGCAATGAATTCGGGATAAAACGACACACGCACACAAAGCCCAAAGCCTCCCCTCTCGGACCGTGGCGTTGGGAGGATCGCTACCGAACGAGCCTGGCTAAATTCGGCCTCAGTTCGAGGAGGAAGAAACACAAACCAGCCCGCGCAGATTTCATGGAAGCCCGCTTGATCAGCTGCTGGCAGTTGGTGTTCTCAATCACGTCCGCGTGGAGGCTTCATATAGAGTACAGGCGCACTTCGGCGAATAATATACACACTTTCGGCGGCGCACAAGTGTGGGTCATTTAAATAAATATTTTAAGTGGGACCTGAACAAAGACGAAGGTGAGACACGGTGGTAATTTATTCTGCTATTACTCATTTTCAAGCTGTTAACTTTTTTTTTTGTTTTCAAGCAACTCTAGCACTTTTTTCGTGAGGGAGTTTTTGACAGTTGGGTTCTGTATTTGTTTGAAATCCTCCAGGACCGACCATGGCTGAGACTGCAGCTGCTCCCGCATCCAAACCCAAGAAGACGAAAAGCTCCAAGAAAGCGACGTCGCATCCCAAATACTCCGAGATGATCAAAGCGGCCATCGTAGCCGACCGGAGCCGCGGCGGCGCGTCGCGTCAGTCCATCCAGAAGTACGTGAAGAACCACTACAAGGTGGGAGACAACGCCGACTCCCAGATCAAACTCGCCCTGAAGCGCCTGGTGGCCAGCGGGCTTCTGCGACACACCAAGGGCATCGGAGCCTCGGGCTCCTTCAAACTGGCCAAAGCCGAGGACGCCAGGAAGCCAGAGAAACCCAAACCAGCACCCGTGAGAGTCAAGAAGCCAGCCAAAGCCGCTGCCAAGCCCAAGAAAGCCCCCAAGCCCAAGAAAGTGGCGAAATCCCCTAAGAAAACTAAGAAGGCCGTCGTAAAGAAAGTGAAGAAGGCAGCGGGGAAGAAGAAATCGCCTGTCAAAGCCAAGAAAGTTATGAAGAAGGCAAAGGTGGCCAAACCTGCCAAGGCGAGCAAAGCCAAGAAGGTGAAAACGGCGAAACCCAAACCCAAACCCAAGACAGCGGCCAGGAGAACGGGCAAAAAGAAGTAACGTTAAATTCAAATCGTTAGGACTGACTCATTCGAAACTCAGTGTAAATACACTTTTTGAAGCAAATGTTTTTGGTATATTGTTATTTTTGTAAGGTTTTTTGTCTTTGTGCGCGGACTTCAACCCCACATTTTTACAAGCGTGTTTCTCCAGAAACTTTTTTTGTGCGCATTTGTGATTCTATAAAGATCCCAGACATCGAAACGGCTAAACTGTTATTTATTTTTAAGATTTCTTTCTGGACTTTTTTTTTTTTTCTTTATAAGCTGAACTTTTCTTCACACTATTATTATTATTCAGACATAATAATTAATTTGCCAATTAGATATGACGCTAGAAGATATATTCCTACTGTAACGTTAGGTCATTCTAGGAATGTGAAGAACAATAATAAAACGTCATTGTATGAAGAACGGTGCCCTAAATGATGACGATGTACAGAATCAACTTGTGACGTGGACTGTTGTAGTCTAGTTCCATTGCTGTCCATATAATACTGTCATTGCGCGTTATTCGCATTACTGTGCATCAATAAACTTTTCTCATTGCAAGCAGAACTTTGTCTAGTGTTTTACTGCAGCACCATGGAGAGCACAGATAGTAACGTGAGTTTAAACGGGTACCATGGCAGTGGTCTTCAGAGAGCGCACTTTCCAGCAGAGGAGAGCAAAAGTTGAAGCGCATCTTTGGTTTTGACTTTTGAGGGGCGTTTTGACTCTCTGCTGCTCCGCGGTGTTTGATCAGAGAACTGCAGCTGTCAGTGTCATGCTGGGGTAAATGCAAATGCTTCGCTGAGATGAATATAATAAATATAATTCATAATTGAATATAATGATGAAAAATATAATCGAAAAAACTATTTCAAACAGAAAAAAACTATTTTTTTAAGACTTCAAATTAATTTTAGTTTAAATATGAAGTCTTTACAACTTGGCTTCATTAAATATGGATAATATACAAAGTGGTTGGAAATCTGCTCCGCGGTGTTTGATCTGAGAACTGCAGCTGTCAGTGTCATGCTGGGGTAAATGCAAATACTTCGCTGAGATGAATATAATAAATATAATTCATAATTGAATATAATAATGAAAAATATAATCGAAAAAACTATTTCAAACAGAAAAAAACTATTTTTTTAAGACTTCAAATTAATTTTAGTTTAAATATGAAGTCTTTACAACTTGGCTTCATTAAATATGGATAATATACAAAGTGGTTGGAAATGATCTTTCTTAATGATATAGGTACTTAAACTAAAATAAAGTTAATTGTAGGCTACCAAAAGACAAAACACTGAAAAAAGGCCAAATTGAGGGCCATAAAAAAATAAAATGGTAAGCTATAACCCTGATATAAAAATTTTCATAAAACATTAACTTATAACAGTGAACTCCAAAAAGCAAAAAATAAACATATAATAAATAGTGACCTATTTTAGCATCTAAAATATACACTTTCCTTATGCACAGACAACGGTTTTAAAGTCTGAGATTTCATTAAAAACCTGAGATTTTTTTCCAGCTGACCCTCAAACATTTTATTATAATGAAATATTTCAGACTTCTGTCTCCAATCAAATGCAAATAAATGACTCTACAAAGTCAGATTTGTAGCTCAAGACGCTCTTTAAAACATAAAATTATGCTGGAGAACATGATTATGGCACTCAAATAAAATTCCCTAAATTTCTAAACATGTTCATAATTCAGCTGGTTATGCTGATCATTGTAAATATGTATTAAATGAAAAATAATGCAAGCATTTTCACTAGCAGTCTGACTTTCGGACCCCACTGTACAGTACACATATTTTATCCTTTATGTTGAAAACAAGTAAACTATCCAAAACTCACCTCAAGCATCTCTGATCTGCTCTATGTATATTGCATAATGCTCCTGAAACGTGATGCTGTATCCAGTCTGAACAGTAATGAGATACGGGCTCACTGATACAAGAGGGCCTGCTGCAAACCTCCAGGACCTGTCTGACACATTCATGCATTAAAACTCTATTTATGTTACAGAAGTATATGAATTGGCTAAATAATGGGATAACCTAACAGAATAACACAATGTGTATTGTACAGATAATCAGCCAATCAGCTGCTTGGGCTGAATCATGTGATCAAGTGAATCGCACTACATTTTCAGCATGCTGATGTCATAGAGCACAGTAAACAAAATCACCAGAGAAAAAAAAGCTAGTTTATTACAAAATATTTTTATTAGAACATACTGGCTTCAATCCAAGCATCTCATTTGATGTTGAAGCTGGAAGACCACGGCTGAGGAGACGCAAGCCTGGGGGATTTTTAGGGTAAGTTAATACTGGGCATTAATACTGAACAAAATATTGGAATTATGAAAATTAAACCAATAAATCAGGACCGCCACAGTCGCTTCTTTCTTTTTGAAGGAATATCTTCACATGCAAATTCACGTGAATGAGCAAGAAAGACCCTCAGCCCTGAAACTGGCTTTTGGGTTGCTGGGAGAATGTTTTGAGGCTGAAATAAAAGGTAACATGGCAACAATGTTTTCAAGATAAATCCAGTTTGGACAATATTATAAATACAGTCAGCCAGGCCATCCTTTACTGTCCATCCTGACCATTTCAGTCCATTATAATGGTTGAAGCAACTGTATTCACACTGGTTATCTGTTTTTTGTAACTACAGGATGAATAGCATCAGAGCAATTAATCTAACTAAAATATCATTTAGAATACACTTTTAAACACCATCCATCCCTACTGCAATTTTAAACATAATCAGAAATCATTCATCCCTACAATCAATATAGGCGAACAGAAAAGCAAGATTTTGCAAGTTTTCGGTCCAGTTGAACTATTCTCAAAATCATCAATGGGTTTTGCCTCGGCCGTCTTAAAAAAGTAACACGTACATTTGTCAGTCATGGTCCATACATATAAATGTCCATCTGAGGAATATGAAATGGAAATGAATGGGGACTGATGCTTATTTTGCTTTAATTCGGCCAATTTAGAAGATGCACCTAAATGGGTTAAATACATTCTGAAAATCTGTGAATTCAGAGCCCAAATTATGATTTTCTGCTGACATCTGTAGCATTTAACTAAAATGTAAAGGACCAGTTCACGCAAATGAAAAATCTGCTGAAAATTTACTTATCCTCAGGCCATCCAAGAAACAGATACATTTCTTTATCAGAACAGATTCGGAGAAATGTAGCATTGCATCACTGTCTCACCAATGAATCCTCTGCAGTGAATGGGTGCCGTCAGAATGAGAGTCCAAACAGCTGATAAAAGCATCACAATAATCCACAAATAAGTATATTTGTAATAAACAAATCCATCATTAATATATACATACATTATATATACAGTGGGTACGGAAAGTATTCAGACCCCCTTAAATTTTTCACTCTTTG
>NW_015552655.1:1615755-1636638 GCF_001515605.1 Sinocyclocheilus anshuiensis
TATTTTTTTTTTACATTCAAACCTTTGTTTCGGAATAAAATATTCATAATACTGCTTCCTCCCGTGAAAAACACATCTCGTCTGAATCAAGAGAGAAATATGCACAGATTAAACACCGTTTACAGTCCAAAAGAGGTCTAATCAAATGTGTGTGTGGAGTTTGATGAGAGGACAACAGAGGATAGACTTTTTTCACTGGAGGAAGCGTTATAATAGATTATGGATTCATATTTTGGCCAGAAATGATGGTTTCCAGATAATGGATTTATTACAAACATGCAGCTTTTTGTTTCACAAGACATTAACTGATGGACTGGAGTGGTGTGGATTATTGTGATGTTTTTATCAGCTGTTTGGACTCTCATTCTGACGGCACCCATTCACTGCAGAGCATCCATTGCTGAGCAAGTGTTGCTAAATTTTGCCAAATATACATCTTGGATGGTCTGAGTGGGAGTCAATTTTCAGGTAATGAACTATTCCTTTAACTTCTATTTAACCCAGAACTTTCTTTAGTTTCTAAAACATTTTAAGAGGGTGAATGATAAATTACATTTAAGTGCATTTCCTGAACTGGCTGAGGTAAAACTCAATAACCGACCCCAACACTGAGATGCCTTTGAACACGCTTCAGAAACAGAATACGAATTCACATGGAATATATTTATGATCCACACTGATTTCCCAAGCAATTCAATACATTACAAACTCTGTACAATTCAAAACGTAACCTTTTAAATCATTTCTTGATATTGTTCCCCTCAAAACATGATGAAAAAAATGTCTCTTGGGGTCGACCGATGTCAGTCAAACAGTAAGATCGGGAACTTTTTGTATTAAAAGCAAAGTGTGTGTGCAATACTTTAGTCCAGCTGAGAAGAAACAAACAAACATCTGCTTAATTGTTTTGTGGTCACTGTAACTAGTAGAGCTTCATGCCCTTGTTAAGCCACAGTGACTCAGTAAGGCCAAGACAGAGCACAGGAAACGAGGGAGTGTGTGTTTATCTGCATGTATTGTGTCTGCATCATTTGTGTCGGCTAAAGGCTCTGTACAGAGCGAAGCCCAGCATGGCGGCTATTGTGGCGCCCAGAGTCACACGCAGCCAGAAAGACGTGCTGCTCATGTCTGATCCGTTCAGGTGCCTGCAGACAGGAAGTGACATAAGATAGAGAGAGATTTAAATACACTCAGTATTTCTGGTGACCTTGGTGACACACATCCAGCCAAGCAGGCTAATTTTAGTCTGGCATCTGCAAATCTTTGAAGTCAACAGGCAACGTTTGAAACCCATTTTATTCAACAGAAATATTTACAAGTGGCATGTGATATTCAATGAAAAAAGTAGGTAATTTTATTAAACAGGAATTGATTGGATTGTGGGTGTAAGAATAAGAAGACTTGGCAACATCAACCCGAAAACAAAAGCAGTTTCAAAGTCGGAGTGAGTCATTAGTTTTTATATTCATTCTTTAAAGCGGTTTAATTCAAATTTAGTAGCAGCCTATATATATTTTAAATATTTTTATTTAAAAAAAATTTTAAATATATAAATATATACATATATATATATATATATACTGTCCTTTGAAGTGATTTAATTTTATGTTAGCCTTCAGGAGAAATAAATAAGACAGATATCAGTTTGTGCAAGGTCATTATGGTTTATTAAATCAGTTGGATGATCCAATTTTAATGTGGTTAATGAGTGAGGCGTGTGTCAGAGTTTGTCACACATTACTCCAGAACTAAAGCATCTTGTGCATGTGTGGTGGTTTCGTACCTTATAAATACTAGCGCAGTAGTTGAAGGAGTCCGGGTCGCTGACATCATACATGAGACACGCCACATCACACGCTGCATCTGCTGCTTTCAGAAACTCTGTTTCCACGTCCACCTCCTCCAACTGCGAGAAATAACACACACGTCAGCCGGGAGCCAATAAACTAGGGTTTGTGTAAAGCTTGAGATGGCACTTACGATGAGGTTCTTGTCCTGATTGGCTATTGAGACGGTGTTGATGGCGTATATTGTGGGGGGACCGGGGTCGCGCTCGTTTCTCTGAAATGAACAAAATTAGGGATGCACGATATATCGGCCACCATATCGGTATCGGCCGATAAATGCTCATTTGTTTGCATTATTTATGCATTATTTTATTTATTTGTAAGACTTTTTTATGACTAAATTTGGTAATGGGAAAGTAAAATTATTTTTAAAACGTACACCGTTCAAACTAGGCTGCTTATGTTGAAGTGTTTGGGATGTGGCTTTTAATGATGAGACCTTTTTTGTAATCAGGCTCTCAAAAAGTATATAAAAATTTGGATATAGATTTATCGGCCAACATATCGGTTATCGGCTTTCAAAAATAAAGAATTATCGGTTATCGGTATCGGCCAAAATTTTCATATCGGTGCATCCCTAAACAAAATAGATTTGTAAATATTTGGTAGATCTAACCAAGACTATTGGGGGTTGCAAAGTACATAAATATTACCTAGACAGAAGTAAAGCATGAAAACCTCTTTCTAGAGTAAAACTGCCTTAAGAAACACAAGCACTATTTTGTAACTATATTAATGTAAATACCCTGGTTATTATTATTTCATTGTACAATAGAAAAAAATATATTAAAAAAATTATGATAAAGCAACCATTTTACTTTTTTTAATTTCGTTCATAAAAATGTCATTGGTAAATAAAAATATATTTTTTTAAATAAAAAGAAATATAAATATAAAATTAAACATTAAATATTTTCTGATTGGCTTTGACTTGACTGCAGTTTTTAATTGTATTTTATTTACTGAGTTCATAAAAATCGAACTGGTATCTAAAAATATATAAAAATAAATAAAACAATATATTAAGCATTAAATATGTTCGGATTGCCTCTGATTAGACTGCATTTTTTTTTTTTTTTTTTTTCCCAAGGGGGCATATGTAACACCGTTCCAGAACAGTTCAACCCAAATATTCAGATGTGTGCAACGCATTCTACGGAGGAAGAGGACTGTTTCCTGGTAGAGGTACGCTTGAGGTATTCGGCCACTCACAATGCACTGGATTGCTGGCCAATCACAGCACACCTCGCTTTTCAGACCGATGAGCTTTGTAAAAATCGACGTGTTTCAGAAAGGCGGGGCATAGAGGAGAAACAATAATGTACAGTATGTGGAAAATAATGTGTTTTTTGAACCTTAAACCACATAAACACATTTCATTACACCAAATACACAAAATAATGTTCTTTTTTAGCAACATCATATGACCCCTTTCATATAAATCTCATTGGAACATAAATATATTAAACATTACATATGTTCTGATTGGCTCTGATTCGAAGGCAATTTGTTCTGATTGGCTTCATGTAGTATTCTGTCAAGTAAAATTACAAACAGTGGTTTTTCTTTCAAATCATTCTCTCACCTCAGTGCTTCGCTGCAGAAAAGCTCGGAGGAAGTCGGTCTTTCCTGTTCCGCGTGGACCGATCACTTTGCAGAGGAACACAGTGCGCTGGGTTTGTCTCTTCTCCAGGTCTAATGCCTTTTCTCTTGTTACTAACATACACACAGAAAAAGACAGAAAGACTCTTCAGAATCCATCTGATCAAACGTATGTGGGGTTTAAAGCAGGACTGTGAGAGGATCTCATTACCTGTGATAGCGGAGGTCTGGGACTCTCGCTCCATTAGAATGGGATACCCGAGGTGACCGAGATGCTCCAAACACCGGTGGACATCCAGATAAGCCGATAACCTGTGTTTATTCAATAACACATCAAATTTAAAACCATAACTACCAAATTGGGAGTGCGTATTAATAATATTCCAATTCATTTAAGTGAATCATAAACATACATACATACATGTGACAAACGCATGACTCATGAAGTGAATCATAATTATACAGCACAACCCGTGTAGCAGGATTCACAAACAAATGATTCATACTGATTATTTTTAGTGAATCATAATTATACAGCACAACATGTGTAGAATGATTAAAATACAATCAACACTTATGAACTGTTTTTTTTAGTGAATCGTAAACATATGGCACAACCAGTGAAGTCTGATTCATGAAAAAATGACTCGTACGAACCAGTACTTTTTAGTGAATCATAAACAAACACTGCAGTGCAGCCTGTGTTGTCTGATTCACAAGTAAATGAATGTTATGAACTGGTTCTTTTAAGTGAATCATAAACATATAGTGCAATCAATGCAGCCTGATTCACAAACAAATGTCTCTTATGAACTGGTTCTTTTTAGTAAATCATAATCAATCAGCACAACCTGTGTAGTCTGATACACAAACAAATGACTTATGAACCAGCACTGTTTAGTGAATCATAAACAAACACTGCGGTGGAAACCTGTGTTGTCTGATTCACAAACAAATGACTCTTATGAACTTTTTTTAGTAAATCAAGCATAAGGCACAACCAGTGTAGTCTGATTCATGAAAAATGACTCTTATGAACCAGTACTTTTTAGTGAATCATAAACATATAGTGCAAACACTGTAGCCTGAATCACAAACAAATGTCTCGTATGAACTGGCTCTTTTTAGTAAATCATAAAACATTCAGCTCAACTAGTGTAGTCTGATTCACAAACAAATGACTCTTATGAACTGGCTCTTTTTAGTAAATCATAAAACATTCAGCTCAACTAGTGTAGTCTGATTCACAAACAAATGACTCTTATGAACTGATTCTTTTAAGCATACAGTGCAACCAGCAAGGTCCAATTCACAAACAAATGACTCTTATTAATAGGTTTTAAGACAATCATAAATTAAACACTGTAGTCTGATTCACAATAAAATGACTCCTATAAAGCCGCTGTAGCCCGATTCACAAACAAATGACTTTCATGAACATTTTTTTTGGAGTGCATCACAAACACAGAGCAACCAGTCTCTGATTCACAAACAAATGACTCTTTCGATCGGGTCATTTTAATGAATAATTCTAAAATGCTCACAAAAACAAGAGTTGCTGTATGATTCAATCTGGTGATTTACTGAATGAATTCACCAGAGCAGTACTTCCAGTGATGGAATATTTTAAACTAATCAAATCAGAATTGAATCAAGAGGGGAAATGTATATTAATACCCACCAGAATATCATCATCAAAAGCTAAATTAATTTTTTTATGACACATTAAAGTGACTCCCAGTGAGAAAAATTATCTATTTTGACTCACATCCACTGGCAGAAGTACCCGTGCTGTGAGATGTAGTTGTCGTCTGATAGGGGGACGTTACTGTACACCTCCGGGCCCCAGGGCATGTAGGGTAAAACACTAAATAGATTCTTCAGCTCAGCGGGAGAGAGAGCTGAATCCTTATCCTGCAGGAGGAGAGTCGCAAGCATCAGCCTGACGAACCTCTAATCACACAAAGTTCATTAGAGGATCAGATGTGCGAGCTCACCTCGTCATACTTATCAAACAGCTTCTGGAGGAACTGATGACCCAGATGATTCAGCTCCGTCGTGCAACACACCGATACTCGTAACCTGCAAACACACACACATATAGGTCACTTCAATACTGGCTTTTGTTCATGCTCTTACATGCACAGACGTACGGTGGGTAGAGGTATTCATCAGTCAACTCGAGCGTGTCGTCGTAGCCGAATTTACGCAGGATGGTCCAGGTGGTTTCATGACGTCCCCTCTGGATAAAGAGAGTGTTCAAGAACAAGAAACCTACAGAAAACACACAAACACATGTGAAAGAGTGAGTGATCATCATTAATTATGATGTTGAAATATGAATATACGCGTAAAGTGTGTTACCGTTGAGTGTGAGTCCGTTGTCCTGGACTCCATCACTGGTGTTCTTCCACACGACTGTCTTCACATCCTCTAGAGCCTGAGGAGCCAGTGGATTCCCGAAACATAATTTCTACACACACAAACATTTTCATACAAATCAATAGTAGTATTTATGCATATTATTTCAATGAATATGTTTACTTAATGTTTAATTCTAAGCAATTAATGACACTTCACAGGACAATCGGTTTGGAGAATGAATGAAATAAAGTAACTACAATGTATTAATTTGTTAACTATGAAGGGAAAAAAAAGATTTTAATGGTATTATATAATATATATATATATATATAGAGAGAGAGAGAGAGTATATATATAGTGATTTTAAAAATATAAAAAAAAATTTAATTGAAAAAAAAAAGTTAAAAAATCAAAATAAAAAGTTCAAATTCAAAAATGTTAACTAAAACTATAAAAAACACATTTTTGTTAATTGAAATTAAAAAAAAAATTTTTTTAATTAAAATTCAGAAATGTTAACTAAAATAATACAAAAATAATTTTCGTTAATTGAAATAAAACAAATCAGAAAATGACAAATGTTCCCTTTGCAATTAACTGAAATAAGTTAAGATTGAAACAGTAAAACTAAAACTGAAAAAACTCAAATCTAAATAGAAATATTACAAAAAAGCATACATACTAAAATGTAAACTACAGTATATTTGAAAATAATACTGATAAATACTAAAATAGTACATACATAAAACAAAAATATCACTTAAAGACAACAAAACAACACAAACACAAAATTTTCTATTTTTCTATTTTTTAATTCTATATATAGTACCAGTCAAATGTTTGGACCCTCGAATGGGAAAGTGTCCAAACTTTTGACTGGTACTGTACTATAATATACACAAAGAATATCGGCCGATATATCAATATCGGCCCTTTTTTACCCCCTAATATCGGTATCGGCCCTGAAAAACCCATATCGGTCGGGCTCTACAAACAACGTAGGAAACAGATCCGGCGTGACGCAGCTGACACAGAGCAGCATACGCTGTTTACGTCCAGCTGATATTCTCCAAAATGGCACCAGGGTGATGTGGAGGAGACAAATTGTTGAATAAAGTCGTTTTTTTTTTTTCTTTTACGCACAAAAAGTATTCTCGTAGCTTTGTATAATTGTGGATGAACCCCTGATGTCACATGGATTATTTTACAGATCTCCTTGCTACGTCTCTGGACTTGGGAACATTTCAGTTGTGTTGCTGTCTATGCAGGGTCAGACAGCTCTCAGATTCCATCAAAAATATCTTAATTTGTGTTCCGAAGATGAACGAAGGTCTTACAGGTTTGGAACAACACGAGGGTGAGTAATTAATGACAGAATTTTCATTTTTGGGTGAACTAACCCTTTAAGTTCTGAAGATCCGCCGCATCAGCCTGTTCAATACCACAATGCCCTGGTACCCAACAAAAAAATGACTTTAAGATTCTGTGCCTCCAAGGACTGCAAACTATTTCAAATTTCCACCATTGCTGGATGTTCATATTTGGTGGATGCCAGAGTCTGAAGACAAAATTTTGAGTCTGTCATTAATAGGAAATTTGCTGCTGAGAAATTTTTATATGTTGCAATGCCAAAATGCTAGCATTGGCTTCTGCAGTGAAAACTGAACTATAATGAGGAATCTGTACTCCACTTTTCTGATGGTTAACCACAAAGCCAGCTGAAACACCATCTTCAGTCTTTGACCCATCTGCATAAAACTTTCTCTAATACTTAAAAGTTGTATGTGGTAATCATTTGGATGAGTTAGATCCATGATTATGACAGAGGGGAACACAACAAAAGTGTGTTTGGCTGGAAGTACATTTAAATCAACTTTTATATTTTCCAGATGGGGTTTAATCCGCAATCTGAAGGGACGAATACTCCTTGGTTTTTTTGTCAGACAGCAAAGAGAACTGAGGTGAAAAAACTGCTTGGTACGCTGGATTATTTTTGTGAGTCGATAACTTTGTTGAATATTGCAGGGCTAATTTAAGACGTCTATTCTCCAGAGAGGGTTAATAAAGGCCTCAAAGCAACTGCACATTTCTTTTTTGTTTGCTCACCTGAAAGCAGTTGAGTTCAGCGTCACTGAGTATGTGATCATTATCCTGATCAGAGATACTGAAGATCCGACTCAGAGCTCGAACACACTGCGGCTTCAGCTACACAAAACACACACAAACATTCAGAAATCTTGTATGAACTCATAAGATGAAGCCGGGCAGAGATGTAGCAGTGTGTGTGTATGTACCTGTTTGTCTTCAGGGTCGTAGAGCGGAGCAGTCGGGTGTAGAACGGCCTTCTGGGCGTAATAAAAGAGCTCGGAAATATTCTTCAGATTCTTAGCTGAGCACTGCAGACACAAATACATCATCATTTATATTATATCATACATTCATAAACCGTATTTCTGGCCATTTAGGCTAAAAAGACGCCATCTAGGTAGAAAGCTGACTAGGTTTTAAGAAAGAACCATTACATTTTCAATATTCAATACAGCATCAGTAACCAAAAACACTTTAAATTATTAAAAAAACAGTTTCTTTGGAGCTTCTGAAATACAGTTTCAATATAGACAAACCATAACATTCACAAAGCAAACCATCCTCTCCGGTTTGCAAAATGAACTTGAATAATATAATATAGAATATTTATATCCTCCATTTATAAATAGAATTCTTAAAGGTACAGCTGCAAAAACAGTGTCAGGTCATAGAGAGGGTGAAAAATGGTCATGAAAAACATCTATATTTGATTTTCTATAGTGAGAAACCTCGTCTCATTTTGTAAGATGACTTCAGGAGAAAATTTAACTAAAAAAGTAGGATAAATTACCCCTTTCACACATTCATATGTGAAATAAATGTGACCATGGACCACAAAACCAGTCATAAGGGTCAATTTTTTGAAATTGAGATTTATTCATCATCTGAAAGCTGAATAAATAAGCTTTCCATTGCTTTGTTAGTATAGGACAATATTTGGCTGAGATACAACTATTTGAAAATCTGGAATCTGAGGGTGCAAAAAAATCTAAATATTGAGAAATCTCCTTTAAAGTTGTCCAAATGAAGTTCTTAGCAATGCATATTACTAATCAAAAATTAAGTTTTGATATATTTACGGTAGGAAATTTACAAAATATCTTCAAGGAACATGATCTTTACTTAACATCCTAATGATTTTTGGCATAAAAGAAAAATCAATCATTTTGACCCATACAATGTATTGTTGGCTATTGCTACAAATATACCCCAGCAACTTAAGACTGCTTTTGTGCTCCAGGGTCACATGTGTGTCATATAAGATTTATTTGAGTTTGTGTGGTCAGCGGTTCGAACCTCTACACAGGTCTCAATCTCTGAAAACTGGTTCATGATTGGCAGAATGGTTTCCATGGAGCTGCCGGAGCGCAGGTCGGACTTGTTGCCCACGAGGATGATGGGAATCCTACGGCAACAAAAAGAGAAATTTTTTATGGAACTCCTAAAAAATGCAGATACACTCACATAAGAACAGAATACAAGAACATACTTGCTTCCTTTCTCAGCACCACCGTTCACCAGCGGAATCCATTTAGTCCTGATCTGAGAGAAAAAAATAGGATAAAATCAGTTCAGGGAAAATAAGAGACAAAAATATACAGATAATGTTAATTTAATACCTTGTCAATGGTTTCCTCTTGTGTGACATCATAAACCACACACACAACATTGGCCTACAAATGAGAAAACAATCATATAAAATTCATGTAATAATCACATACATTTCTCACACATACACACACATATATATATATATATATATATATATATGCATTTATTTAATCAAAAATACAGTAAAAATAGTAATATTTATGTTAATATTTATTTAATATATAGTGAAATATCACTGATTCGATGCTCAAGAAATATTTCTTAACTATTATTACTATAAATGTTGAAAATTACTATAAATGTTTTTGTTTCATAATATTCGTGGAAACAGTCACACACAACCATTAAAAATTTGGTGTTAAATAAGATCAAAAAAATAAAAACATTTTACTCAGCAGTGATGCATTAAACTGATCAAAAGTGACAGTAACAACATTTATAATGTTACAAGAGATTTCTATTTCAAATAAATGCTGGTTTTTTTACTTTCTGTTCGTCAAAGAATCCTGAAAAAAACTATGTATCACGGTTTCCATAAAAATATTAAGCAGCACAACAGTTTCCAGCACTGATAATAAATCAGCATATTAGAGTGATTTCTGAAGATCATGTGACACTGAAGACTGGAGTAATGATGCTGAAAATTCAGCTGTGATCACAGGAATAAATTACATTTTACAATATATTCATATAGAATACAGTTGTTTTACATTTAAATAATATTTCACTATATCACTGTTTTTATTGTATTTTTGTCAAATGAATGCAGCCGTGGTTGCAGCTGGTTAGGACAAAAACTATGAATATCATGAAAGAGATGTGATTTATGGCTTGTTATACACACAAGATCAGGAGGCTTCTCACCTTTACGATTTCCTCCCTCAACACTTCATCAGACTGTTCACTTTCTGTAGAGAGATAATAAGTATTAATAAAACACTAGGGCAAATATTATGTCATTCGACACACACACCTGAATAGTCGACTATATGTGTGGGCACTTTCTCAGGCGTGACGTCGGCTGGTATGGTGATCTCCTCCGCCCGGAGAGGAACCTGACGGCACAAACGCATGAGCTTCCTCTTACTGCATCAGACAAACACACACCAGAGAGGCTCATGGGTAAACTCACCTGCTGAGGAAACTCCTCTCCAACCAGAGACATGATGAGAGAGGTCTTTCCCACTTTGGCTACAGGGAAACAAAGGACAGAAAAATATTTCATCTCAATAAACACGTTCCCACAGTTTATATGACTCTAGCCACGATCACAAACGCCTCTGCTGTGATTTCCATTGCAAATCAGTTTGATTTCTGGTTTTATTAGAGTGTTTCCAATCCTTCATCAGTGCTAAATCTCATATGTGATGTGTCGGGCTAAAACTGTACTGTACTTCTGTAACTTTTATAAATGTTGCTCTTATTAATAAGCAAGTTGAGAAAGCACACTGGTCACTCCTGCTGGTGTTCACCTTGAGCTTAAAAGGTCAGTTAAGAGATAAAACTAATAACATAGTAAGGACATGACTTGAGCGCAGCAGGCATGGAATAAATGTAACACTAATGCCGAAACAAAACGTGTGCGCTGCCTAAAGAAATGACACATACTATCTAATTCAAGACATCAGATATGCTCACCAAGGCTGCATTTATTTGATTAAAAATACAGTAATATTGTGAAATATTATTGCTATTTTAACGTATTTTAAAATGTAATTTATTCCTGTGATGTAAAGCTGCATTTTCAGCATCATCACTCCAGTCTTAAGTGCCACATGATCCTTTAAAATAAAAATAATAAATTAAATAATAATAATAATAATTAAAAAAAAACTTGTATTCAGTAAGGCTGTGTTAAATTGAAATGACATTAAAGACATTTATAATGTTACAAAAGATTTCTACATAATAAATTATGATGTATCATGGTTTCCACAAAAATATGTAGCAGCACAGCTGCTTCAACATGATTGATAATATTAATAAATGTTTCCTGAGCAGCAAATCAGCATCAGTTTCTGAAGGATATATTTACATCCACAGTATTATTATCAGAGCGGTTGAAGTTTCTCTATGAATACGTGCATTGTGTCACAGGTTCATTTGATGTTTAACTAGGCACAAACTCCACACCTTGATAGTTACATGCCAACACCTTCATTATCAATCACTGGCCGAACAATCAATGAACAGATTTTGCCATTCATATACAAACACACACACAAATATATATATACAAATAAATAAAATAAATAAATCTAAGCAAAATTACTCTCCTTAAAACCGGCATGCAAAACAAATAATAAAGTGACAAAACAAATCAAAGCCAACAAATATACTACTGTCTACTAAATACAATGCACATGAAAGTGTGTAATGAGTTTTAATATGCATATATCTGAATATGTATCACATGCAAATATCTACTAAATAAAGAAGGTGTTTAATTAACCGATATTTAATGTCTAATTAAACTTCTAAAGTTTGACTGAACTGTCAAATGAATAAATTACATTTTCGTGTGTTCTGATTTAACACACAAAGAAAAAAGCACTAAATGAATCGATAATTGAAGAGTGCAGCGCGTTTACTTCAGATCATTTCTGCAGCAGCTCAAGGTTGACGGTTAGCGCTCTCTTAATCATGCTAACTTTCATTAAACTCTCACATGTAATTCCCTTGATATTTAAAAGAAATGATATCTTACGTTCCCCCAACAGCAGTATCCGGACATCGCGTTTCATTTCACTCCGCTCTCTATTGAACTCTCTGACACGCTGCGGCTATCTTTTCGGAAAACTTCAAATTCAGTTCAAAGCCCAGTGCTACTAGTTTCTGGCTAGCCCCATTCCATCCAAAGAAACTGTCACCTCTACAGACTTCCGGTTGGAGCCCAAATGGAGCGCCCTCTACCGTTCATTTCCTTCGCTTTTTAATTTGCTTGATCTTTTCCTTTTCTTTTTTTGTTTTTATATATTTATTGTCTACTTTTCCATTATAAGTACATTATACATATTAAACAGTAAATATTAAAATATATTTATAAAAATAAATAATAAACAGTTATGCTAATTACGTTTTTTTGACTCTTACAAAAAAGGGGGATTAAATAATGATTACCTTGGCTATATTGGCCCATATTTTTTAGTAATTTGTGGGAAATACATTGAAATGCCATTAAAAGCATTAAAATACAACAATTCATATAGTAAAATGTTCAAAAATAAAATGTCTATAGATAGATAGATAGTAATGGCCTTATTTAATGCAACGCGAGTACTTCATTTTTTATGAATTTTATTTCTGAGGCTCAAAGTGCATAACAATACCAGGGTCTTTCTTACTAGCAAAATCATTTTAAACAGTGTAAAAGTATAAAAACCGACAACCAACTTTTCCCAAGTGTATCGAAATCATTAAAAACTAATTTAAAGATTAAAAAAACTCCTATTATTTAAACTTCAAGTCATGCTAACTGGATGTAAAACATGGCAAAACTGCTCTGCGACATCAATGCAACATTTCTACTAAACAGAAAAACTAACTCTGACTCTAGAGTAACTAGTGCAATCCAAAGTGAGAGGAGTCAAACTCTCAAACTCTAGCGTTAGTGTTGTGTCAGCATTATAATCCGTGTACAGTCCACAGTAAGAGCTCATTATGAGCAGCGGTGAAGAGCTGAGATCCAGACCAGCTGAAGCTGCACACGTGAACCGAGTCACTGTGAGACGTGAAATCCTGAAAACGCCCGCTGGATGAATGAATCAGCTTCAGGACGCGCTCTGAAACACAAAGCATTGAGTTATATATGACTACATAACTCAAACACTTTCCTTCTTATGCTTTCAAGTAAAACAGCACACTAACGGTTTGATCCAACAGCGATCAGTCTTCCAGTTGAGCAGAGACCGAGACAGAGTGCCCAATCGGCCAGAGAGATCGTCCTCAAAACCTATAAAACAAAAATACACACAGAACCAATGACATTACTTGGCCAATAAAAGTGTGTTGAGAGAAAGAATGAGATACACAGTCATGTGTATAAAGGCCGAGAGCGAGTGCTTCAGTACCTGTTTTTTGTAAAGGCAGTAAAAGATGATCTCTTTTTCCACAGCGTAGCCGGTATAAACCACTGTTCCTCTCTCACTGGGGCTGAACGCAGCCAAACTAGGTGGTAATGCCAGTGCATCCTGATTAAAAAGACAAAAAAAGTTACTTCTTAGTCTTTTCAACTACAATAAACACATGTGAATAATCAGAGCAGCTCGATGAGACATAAGCGTAAATGATATACAAACAAGTTCAGAGAATATTTATTGGCCTAATACTCATGAATATTAATCACCTCTGGTGGGCTGGGCGCTGGAAATGTCAGCCAATCAAGCAGCTCACATTTATCCTTCATCCAATCAGCAGCCCAGATGCTGACACGCCTGTCTGCGCTTACAGCCAACCAGAGCTCATTTCCCTCCAGTCCAAACTCCTTATACTAAAAGACATTTATATCAGCACACACATTAAATCACTCGGCAGTAGTGCTACACGTTTTGGGGGGGATCGAATTGCGAGTTATCTGATTAAAATTTAAAATGCAATAAAAATATGCTCCAGGTTTGCTGGGTTTGTTTGTAGGGCTGCACAATCTGGTCAAAAATTATTATATATCAATATAACTATATTCATTATTATTATTAACAATAATAAAAAAAAAAAATATTATTAATATTATTTATTTTACATATCATTATTACTAAATAAAAAATATTAAACAACATTTTTGGCCTACAAAAAAAGTGACCATATATTAAAATCACTATAATTAATAACAATAATAAATTATGAAATAATAAAAATAATAAAAGTATAAAATAAAATAAGAAATAAGAAAATAAGAAATGTTACTATTGTAATATTTCACTGTAAAATACAAAAATGAGTATTTAAAAAATTGTATATCAATATAACTATAATTATTAATATAATTATTAATAATAATAATAATAACAATTTATTATTCATTATAATCATTATTACTATTACTAAATAAAAATATTAAACAAAATAATAAATTTTACTATTGTAATATTTCACTGTAAAATAAAACAATGGAGTATTTGAGAAAAAAAAAAAAACAATTATTTTACAGTACATCTGCACAATACTAATATTTACGGCTGTGCTAAACTCTTCATGTTCAAATGCTAAACCATTGTGAGCAGCTTGCATGTAAAAGCTTCACTCTGAAACACACAGCACATATATTTAATTCAATCACTGCCTTTACGATAACAGCGCTAAACTATATTGTGATCTCGGTTTTATTTAAATTGCATTACAACGACCCTGTAAGTATTTGGACACTTAAGTCACACTTTAAAATATGACAATGTCATTGAGTATCTGTGTCCTTGTATCTCAAACACTACAGAATCATTTTCCTTCACTAAATTTCACTTTTCTTCTTCATATTTAAGATCTGTCTTTGAATCAAATTCATGTGGACTTCAGTGTCCAAATATTTTCTAGGTATGGCCCACAATTCCACATCATACATTTGCCTTGCAAAACAGAAAACCACAAAAACAAACACACAAGCCCAAACCTGTTTGCTGGTGCACTGCACTGTAGTTATGGGCGCCCCCTTGTGGTCACGGATGGTGCGTACAGTGACTCCAGTGACGGGACTGCTGACAGTAATGAGACCATCACGACCACCAGACAACAGCACATGACCTACACATACACACACATGCATATAGTGAACACAAACACACAAATGCTCACATAGACACAAAGCACTCACACACACTCACCGTAGTGCGAGTACTGCAGCGCGCACACAGACACAGGCTGAGGTTGTAGTTTCAGCTCCATCTCGGCCGACTTCAGACTGAAGATCCTCACAGTCCCGTCACTGTAACCGCCCGCAACACACACGCGCCCGCTGGGCTCATACACACCCCTCGGAGGAGACCAACACACACACTCACAGCTCTGCAATACAGAGAAACATACAGAGACACAATTAATCAATTAACTGCAATGGTAAATGAATTTGATATTCAGAGTTTGACTGGCGACCAGAGAAAGATTAGCAATGATTCCATTAGCCAAGTTACACTACCATTTAAAAGCTAGAGGTCAGTAAAATGTTTAAAAACATTTTTTTTAATGACGTCTTACGCTCACCAAGGCTGCATTTATTTGATCAAAAATACAGTAAAAACAATAATATTGTGAAATATTATTAGAATTTCAAATAACTGTTTTCTATGTCAATATATTGTAAAATGTAATTTATTCCTGTGATGCAAAGCTGAATTTTCAGCATCATTACTCCAGTCTTCAGTGTCACATGATTCTTCAGAAATCATTCTAATATACTGATTTGCTGCTCAAGAAACATGTCTTATTATTATCAATGCTGAAAACAGTTATTATTTTTATTTTATTTATTTTTTGTTCAATATTTTTGTGGAAACCGTGATACATTTATTTTCAGGATTCTTTAATGAACAGAAAGTTCAAAAGAACAGCACTGATTTGAAATGGAAATCTTTTGTAACATTATAAATGACTTTACTGTCACTTTTGATCAGTTTAATGAATACTTGCTGAATAAAATAATTAATTTCATAAAAATAAAAAAAACCTCCAAAGTTTGCATTAAAATGTTTGATGGCTCTATCGCATTAAAACTATTCTGGATAAAAAATGTGAATAAAATGTCCAAAATTATAATAACTAATAAATAAATTGCAGAAGTTAAAAAAAAAAACCTTGAGGTGGACACATTTATTATTTGGCAAGAAGTCACGCACATGAACAAGGATGAAAACACTTTTACCCAATAAAAAAGTCATGTGAACGAATTTTGTGCTCAGATGGTTGGCTACTATGACCTCCTATAAACTGTCTGACACGCAGTCATTGATTGAGCAAACATGAAATTTGTCCATGCATTTTGTAATTTAATACATTTAATAATAAAAAAAGCCCCAGTGGCTAGAGCTTCTACTTCTGTTCATCTGTGTGTTTATGCTCACCTGGTTCAGCACCTGAAACTGGACCAGCAGCTCGTGGCTCTGCAGCGCCCAAACTCTCACACTGCCGTCCTGCCCACAGGTGGCAAAATGCTGCTCATCTGGACTGCAAAGCACACCGTTCACCTACAATAAGAACACAAACTTGAGCATTTTGGACAGAAGTAGTGTTGCTTTTAGAACCATTTCAGAGTTCGCTATGGATGAATTTAACAGCTGCTGATAAAAGCTTAAGCGGTTAAGTGTCGTACCTTGCTCTTATGGCCGCTGATCAGCCGTATACTGGTGCTGTCGGCCCAGTTGATGTACCACAGGGTTCCTGCTGTCGTACCCACAATCCCCATGTCCATGACATCATCAAACGCTGCACTGACCACTGTCCCATCCAACAGTAGTTCTTGTTCCAGCTGCACCTGAGCTCTTCCAGAGTCAAAACAAGTGATGCTCTTTTAATTGTTTTACCCAAAATGAAAGATAAGGAAATTAATTAGGTAATTCGGATAAAATATGGACACCTTGTTAAAAAAGTAACTTTGTATTTCTCATAATTGCAACTTTATATATTTCACAATGTGACCATATCTCACAACTTTGACTTGATTTCTATTCATTTTTTATTTATTTTCATGCAATTGCAACTTTATTTTCCACAATGTCAATTTACATCTCAGTTTAACCTTCATTTTACTACTTTTTTACATTTTTACTCTTGCGGTGGAAATGTGTTCATGTCTTTTAAACCATCGTTTGAGCTCTTTAAGTTTTTTATGTTTATTCAGATGCTTTAAATTGAAAGTGACAGTAAAGACATTTATAATGTTACAAAAGATTTCAATTTCAAATATTCTATTCGATATTCCACATTCTATTCAACAAAGAATCCTAAAAAATGTATTACAGTTTCCACAAAAATATTAAGCAGCACAACCGTTTTCTACATTGATAATAATAAATGTTTCATGAGCAGCAAATGAGCATATTAGAGTGATTTCTGAAGGATCATGTGACACTGAAGACTGGAGGAATGATGCTGAAAATTCAGCTGTGATCACAGCAATAAGTTCCATTTTTAAATATATACAAATAGAAAACAGCTATTTTGAATTTTGATATTATTTCACAATATCTCTGATTTCGCTGATATTTGATTAAATAAATGCAGTCTTCGTGACTTCTTTCAAAAACATATTTTAAAAAATCTTACCGACCCCTAGCTTTTGAAAAGTACTATATAAAGAATATACTACATGTATACACGTTGTTTAACTTTTTTTGGACCTTTAAACATTCTAGAAGGAGATAAGAGTGAACGTAAGCATGCTTACCCGTCATCCTGTGTTCTGCTGCTCTTGTTATTTGCATTACTGAGATTCTGGACCGAAGCTACAGACCACAGTCTCAGTTTTTTGGCGTTACTGCCTGTGACCAGCTTATTCTCACGGCAAACTAACACACCTACACAAATGCATACAAAAACAGCTGGTAATTCTGCTTCCCTGCAACCAAAATCACAAATGTGATCAATAAAGCAAAAACCCAAACACACCTATCTCTCCTCCATCTGCTTCCCAGGTCACAAAGCAGCGTTGTGTGTTACAGTCCCACACACACACGTGGCCGCTGTTTGTGCCCGTGTACAGGATCCGGCGAGTGCTATAGCACAGTGATGTCACCTCCGCCTGACCAACCGTATCAGGTAAGCTTACTTTCTGCACCTGCAGGAGGAGGAAAGCTTACTTTGGCTTATGTGCTTCAGTGCAGCAGTGTATGCATACTTGATTTTCTTTCATACAGTGTCTGTTAAGTACCTGAAGTTCAGTGCTGTTATCCTGTGTTTGTATTCGAGTAAACACAACAGCACTGCTGCCGACGAGTGTCAGCTCATTGGCAGTGAATGGACAGAACGAGGCATCATGCAGCGGGACGGATATCTGAATGGTACAGAGCAGCTCAAACGATCGTGTGCTCCACAGCGCCACCACCGGCTCCGAAAAATCACCTAGGAGCATAATATACTGCACCATTACAAGTTATTCATTATAAAAGACACAAAATGTATAATCTATATCTGTAATAAAAAAAGTCATTACTTGAGGTGATTTTCATGGAATGCCTTGAAATGAATAATATTTATAACATAATTATAATAATAATATATATTATTAAATTGAATTTGAATAAAAAAAATGTATACATCTTTTATTTTATTTAAAAATTTTTTTTACATGGTTATCTTTCTAAAAAAAAAGCCTAATTTATTAAAAATGTATCTTATTTTAACTACAGTAACCAGCATTAGTTTTGTCCCAGTATATGACAGTGCTATTTTAGTATGTTTGATATACTATTATTATTACATTGACATTATTATAGTTTGTTAATATTTCGAATTAGATTGTATTTTTATATTTTTGTTTTCACTTTAATTTGAGTTAGTTTTAGTAATTTTGTTGTGTTTTCTTTTTTTAAATATGTCTATACAGATTTTATTCATTATTATTTATTTGCACAAATTACAAGCATAGATGAATACAATATAACAAAGTTACAAATAAATTGAAGTCAGTAACAGTAGCACTCAGGAACAGAAATATAGGTCTAAAATAACACTATCGTGTTCACTTTTTTTAAAGAGAAAAGTTTAATGAGAAATGTTGCTTAGGAAACTATCTGAAATAAAATTATTTAATTGTTTATTTTAATATTTTATCTTATTTCAGTTAACGTTTATTTTATGTAACAGAAATGTTTTTAGTTTTAGTTAACTATAATACTGCTGACTGTTACTAATGACTTCCAATTTCTGTGCAAAACAGCCAAAATATTTGTTTGTCAAACTTGTATTTAACTAAGAATATTCCTTTAACAGGACCCCATAATGCAAAGCATGAAACACTGACCCACTGAGAGCAGGTACATGTCATCCCTGGAAAAAGTCAGGCTCTGCACTGCTCCCTTGTGATAGGAGAGGCGGTTTCTACAGGAGCCATCTGAAGCGTTCCATATGCAGATGAGGCTGCTGTGAGAAGCTCCGCCCCCTGATGCAGAAGCAACCGTCTGCCGGGCAAATCAGACAGAGGTTTCATTCAAAGGAGGCACCTAATTTTTGCTAACAATCATTGGTAAAGTATTACTAACTAGTGGAAACACATGAAGATTGTGTGATTTATATAAAGTATTTGCAGTATATACTAAATCATGCATGTGAGCGGCACCTGTGCATCATGGGTGATGGCGAGCGTTGAGATCTCCTCGTTGTGTCCGAACCACTGTTTCTGTGAGCCTGTGTGAAGATCCTCCACGACGACAACACACCCACATGAGTACACAAATAAACCTGCACACAAACACACACAAGATGTAGCTACAAAACAAGTGCGTACAAATGCCAGGGTTGGAAATTAACAGTGGCTTGAGGCAAAAATGGCATTTAAATCAACAAAAATGGCGGTTAAAGTCAATTAAGAGTAGCATTAAATTTGATCTGCTCAAGTTGCATCAAAGATTTTTTTATAAGAGCCAACAAGAGGGATATTTTATGTGATGGACATCATAAAAGAGTTTATAGTTGGCTAGTATTTACCTGTGTCTGGATTCCAGACCATATTGTTACGCCCATTGCCATTATAGCCAATCACAGCCGTGAGACTTAGCCCCGCCTGTCCTGAGGGCGGAGCTACTGTGGTCTAAAGACAAAATAATTGTTGAGGAAAAAAGTGGTCCAAAAAGACACATTATACAAAAGTGTTTTAAATACTTTAAATATTCATAAAACACAATTCACTTTGAGATTAACATATTAATGAATAATTGATTAAAAATATATACCTGGTCTAACACAGAAGTCTTAAAACGTGGAGTGAAGTGTTTATAACAGTCTGAACGGACTGCTGTGTGATTGTCTTGTATTTTCTCCGTCCTTGATTGGTTAGCTGGGAGTGTGGGTGTGTCCTCGTCCTTCACCCACTCTGTCACTCTGAGGAAGGAGGCGTGTTTGGGAGGAGGGGAGTGGGCGTGGCCTGTCGTGGGACTAAGCTGTAGAGCAGCAGTAGAATCGCATAGGAAACCTATAGATGTAAAGCATTTGAGATGTAATAGTGACTCATTAATGAGGACAAATGCTCATGAACACATACCTTCACTGTCCTTCAGAGCACTGGAAAGAAAATTCATGACAGGCGGTGAGGAGGGCTGAAACAATGCCTTTCGAGGACTCTCATTGGACAGCTCAGCTCCATTTAGCCCCGCCCATCTGTGATCTGAACAAAGGGAACTAATTAAGAGCTGTCATACATTTGAACCAACCCTAACTAGTATATATATATATA
>NW_015552655.1:1636665-1650406 GCF_001515605.1 Sinocyclocheilus anshuiensis
AAAATAGAAAATTCTATTTACATAATATATCTTTTTTGCATTACATTAGTGAAAAATGTAATTTTTAAATTTTAATAATGCTAATTAAAATTTAAAGGTCATAAAACAGACATCATTTTCTTTATGGAAACATAAAGAAACGTTTTATTCAGGGGCATTTAATTTTGTTTGATTTGTGAGATTGACCTAAGCATTCTCAAGCTTCCTTTAACAAGAGACAAAATTAATATTTAGCTTAACATACCTGATTTACGAGGGAAGACTTTTATATCTGGAGACCTGGTAGAGAAAGAGTTTAACAAATAAAAAAATCCTAGTTACTTCTAACAAATAACTAGAGATGAGATCAAAACAATACTTTGATTAGTACCATGTACAGTATAATGGAAAACATGATAGCGGTCTTACTTGCAGTTTGCAGCTTCCTGTGGAGGTGCCAGGAAGTCCCAGAAGAAGAGGGCTCGCCTACAGTGACCACACCCATCTGATCAGGTGTAAACCTCACCTGCCTGATGGGCTCTGAGTGACCAATAAACGCCTGGAGGAGAAACGGACACATTCTTGATCTCATTCATCATCTGAACGTCATCAAATCCAACATTCAAGCAAACATACCTGTGAATTGATGTCCAGGTGCATGTCATAGTCCCACACCTTCAGAGAGTTCTGACCGGCCGTCAGCAAATAACGGCCATCTTCACTGACTGCCAGAGACACACACTGATGCTTATGCACCTCAGATACCTGTAAGTACATGAATATTGATTCTAAAATCTGATATTTAAATGTTCTCAGAAAGAGTTCGCCCTTCAGTCTTTCACCTGTCTGAGCAGTTGTCCTGTATGTGTGTCAATCCAGAGGATCTTATTGGCGGATGTGGTGATGAGCAGGTGTGACAGTGACGTGGGTGAGAAACACACATTCAGGGCGGAGTCCAGCGTTGTGCTCTCAACATCCAGAATACTCACATCAACCCGGAGTAACTGTGACACACACAAATAAACACTATTTAGCACATACAGTATGTCATAAAATGTTTTGTTATTGTTAACTAAAACAAACTATTACAAATCATTTTTAAAATCTGAATAAAGCTGAAATAAAATAAAATACAAATACACATAATAAAATATTATTACAACATGAAAAACAAACAAAAATGAAAAATGTTGCCTTGGCAACTAATGGAAATAAAAGTTTAGGTTGAATAAAAAAAATGCTCAAACTAAAAGTAAAATAAAAATTAATTAAAGCTACTGATACATTTAAATTTATATTTATATAGGACAATATACACATTTAATATACCAACAGACATATTTAAAAATAAAAACTAATAAAAATGACAAAAGTAAATAGCAAAATGATCAAAACTTAAACTAAAGAGAAAATGAAATTTAGACATGTTGCCTTGGCAAGTAACAGAAATAAGTATTTGTTTAAGTAATAAATTACTAAAACTGAAAAAATAAATTAAAGCTAAATAATAATAATAATAATAGTTAAATTAATAAAACTTAAAACTAAAATTAAAATGAAAACTGAAAATATAACAAAATTTCAAAATATTAATAAATAATATAATAGTATAGAAATAACACTGGTCGTAAATCACTGTTAAAAACAATAAATTGAACTTGAAATCAGTACATTTCTATAATACATTTTCAATAATAAATTTGAAAAATAAATCGAGCTTGAATTGAAAATGAACTAAAATGGGAAAAAAAGAAAAAAAAAGTGAGATTTTGATTATGCCCCAAATTCAGCGAAAAAAGAATGATGGAAAATTTGGCTTTCATTTTTTATAGGGAAGTGGTAAGTAGACCGGAAAGAAACAGTGAGAGAGACAATGGGATCAGGTCATGTGATCCAAATGCTCTTACATGTCCCAAGCATGTGCACAAGTCCACTGCGCCACAGCTCTGACAAAACATTATGGTTTTGATGTACCTCATTAAGTGACTGCGCTTCCATGATCGTGACAATGTATTCGGTCGGACCAACTAGCGCTAGACAGCGGCTGTCAGAGCTCACAGCCAAAGTATCTGGGCCACGATTCACACTCCATGCAACCACATTACCTTAGAAAAAATAACAATAATTCAGAATGCTGTCTCTACACAGATATTTCAGTTCTCCTGAAAAGCTTGTCTACAAATTTGTTCATCTGAATGTGCTGTGAAGAGCAACTGACATCAAATGTGTAATTTATATTGTGCTGTAAGAGCGACCGTTTACTCACTCAGAACACAGACCACATGATGGTCATGTTGAGAAGAGTTATAAAGTACCAAGTATCCAAGAGCACCAGCACTAAACAGACCCTGACCATCAGGAGAATAGATCACACACTCAACTGATCCACAGTGCTGCCTGCAAACACACAACACACACATTAAATCAATATATCAATCATATAAACGATGAATGTGTATTTAAAGCAGTTAAAATAATAATGTTACTAAAATATACACAACTACCTTTCAAAAGTTTGGCATTGGTAAGATTTTTTCATGTTAAAACAGTAATATTGTGAAATATTATTACAATTTAAAATAACTGTTTTCTATTTAAATATATTGTAAAATGTAATTATTCCTGTGATGGCAGACGGAATTTTCAGCATCATTACTCCAGTCTTCAGTGTCACATGATCCTTCTCACACTCCATGCAACCACATTACCTTAGAAAAAATAACAATAATTCAGAATGCTGTCTCTACACAGATATTTCAGTTCTCCTGAAAAGCTTGTCTACAAATTTGTTCATCTGAATGTGCTGTGAAGAGCAACTGACATCAAATGTGTAATTTATATTGTGCTGTAAGAGCGACCGTTTACTCACTCAGAACACAGACCACATGATGGTCATGTTGAGAAGAGTTATAAAGTACCAAGTATCCAAGAGCACCAGCACTAAACAGACCCTGACCATCAGGAGAATAGATCACACACTCAACTGATCCACAGTGCTGCCTGCAAACACACAACACACACATTAAATCAATATATCAATCATATAAACGATGAATGTGTATTTAAAGCAGTTAAAATAATAATGTTACTAAAATATACACAACTACCTTTCAAAAGTTTGGCATTGGTAAGATTTTTTCATGTTAAAACAGTAATATTGTGAAATATTATTACAATTTAAAATAACTGTTTTCTATTTAAATATATTGTAAAATGTAATTTATTCCTGTTATCAAAACTGAATTTTCAGCATCATTACTCCAGTCTTCAGTGTCACATGATCCTTCAGAAATCATTCTAATATACTGATTTGCTGCTCAAGAAACATTTTGCGTTTATTATAAACATTCTTATAAATTTAAGTAACAAAATAATAAGTTCTTATATTCGTATAAATGTTGTGCTGCTTCATATTTTTGTGGAAAACGGCGATACATTTTTTTTCAGGATTCTTTGATGTATATACAGAACAGCATTTATTGGAAATAGAAATCTTTTGTTACATTATAAATGTCTTTACTGTCACTTTTGATCAGTTTAGTTCGTTATTTCTTAATAAAAAGGGGTCATATGATGCTTTTTTAAAGATCATTATTTTGTGTATTTGGTGACAGAATATGTTGACATGCTTTAATGTTCAAAAAACACATTATTTTTCAAATACTGTACATTATTGTAGGTCCTCTATGCCCCGCCTCTCTCAAACGCTTCGTTTTCTACAAAGTCCCTCCTTCCGACAAGCGCAGTCTGCTCTGATTGGCCAGCTGACCCAGTGCATTGTGATTGGCCGAACACCGCAAGCACTCGTCGGAAATGTAACGCCCCTTACCATAATTGCGAGTCGCGTTAACTTTGATAAAGAATATCTCTTTGGTTTTGAGACTTTAGTCTTTGCAACTTCAGGGATCTTATCTATGCACAATCAGCTTGTAACACTCCAAAGAGAAAGGAAAACTTGAAATCGCATCATATGACCCCTTTAATAAAAGTATCAATTTCTCTAAAAAAAACCTTACTGACCCCAAACTTTTGAACGGTAGAGTATGTGCTGGTCATCATTAGTAGAGATTACATAATTAGTAAACATTACAGAGTGTAAAAAAGTGTTGGTTTGTCAGAACAAATGAGTGTTTGAGAGTGTGTACGTACCTGTGCTGGGCAATTAGGCTTGATGTTTGGATATCAAACACTCTGACAGTTCCAGAGCTCGATCCACAGGCGAAGAGAGGCATGCTGGGATGGAACGCAACTGAACAGGGACTTTCATCGTCATCAGAAACAAAATCATAGAGCTACAAGACAAATAAGCTTTAATGTAATATCAGTCCATGTCTGGCGTCTGTGCAGCCACCAGCATGTAAAAGCATACATTTGTGTGTGCATGCATGTTTCAATAAAAATATTCCCATAACTGACCTGCTGCATGGTGTCCATGTCCCACACCCGTACAGTGCTGTCTCTGGACACTGTGGTGACCCGCCGTCTAACGCAGTCCACACTACAGCCCAAAACACTCGCTGTGTGTGACCTCATGAGTGTACGGTAACCGCGGCTACTGACATCCAGATACCCAAGATTCCCTGTGGTTGTGGCTGCTAGAACTCTTGAGCCGTCCGAGGACACACACACCAAACTGATAGGCCCCTCGTGCTCTACGAACATACCAAAATCTCAGTGATTCATAGAGTTAGTTTTAAGCAAGATAATTGGTTGTGAAAGCGACTGACAGGAGAGTACCGACCCGCCTCCAAGAAAACCGTTAATTCCACCATGCAAACTACATTTTTACTTATTTAATTGTATTATATTAATTTAATTCAATTTAATTTAATTTAAACTGTTCTGCATTCTTCCAGTGGACTATGTGTGTGTTTAGATGCTGATATTTGAAAACATGTTGAGAAAAAATAATGATTAATAAAAAATAATTAATTTCATCATCTTATTTAAATTTATTATTTTTATTTTTTAATTATTTAATTCAATTTAATGTTGCAGAAAAACTGGGATGAATTAAGGATTAGTTTGGACTCCCTGAATCAAATTTTACATTGAATCGAATTGTGAGGTGTCTAAAGAGAAATACAATTTTTTTTTAGGCCTTTTTGACACATATTGACAAGGACATGAAGGAGGCAGGAAACAAACAGTGGGATATGTAATCAGTTATGATTTGAGCCAGGATCAAACCTGTCGTCCGAGGACACGCACACCAAACTGACAGGCCCCTCGTGCTCTGCAAACACACCAAAACCTTAGTGATTCATAGAGTTAGTTTTAAGCAAGCAAGATAATTGATTGTGAGAGTGATTGACAGTAGAGTACTGACCCGCCTCTAAGAAAACAGATGAGAAGTCTAGAGGCCACAGACGCATGAATCCGTCCTCTGAACCAGTAACACAGAATTCATCGCACACACTGATGCTGTTCACTGCAATACCGGCACCTGAAAATGCAGGAAAATTTATAATAGTCAATAATAAATGAATAATATATATTTTTTTTTTTTACTATAGTTCTCAATTATGATTAAAAAGTGATTTTAGAGATGAATTAATAATAAAGACAACAACTAATTTTTTTTAAATATATTTTCATTTAATTTTTTTCTATTTTTAATAATGAATAAAACAATTTTTAATATTTAATGAAAATGATCAATTCCACCATGCAAATTTCATTTTTATTTTTAATTTAATGTAATTTTTTTACTTTAATTTAATTTAATTGTATTCATACTGTTGCAGAAAAACTGAGAAGAATTAAGGATTCGGATTCAGATTGAAATTGAGTCAAATCGTGAAGTGTCTAAAGACCCTAGACAGAACAGAATTATTATTATTATTGCTGCTCACAAAACACAAATTCTCACCTGTGCTAAAGGTCTGTTTCTCCCTTTGGTGGGCGTGGGTCTCCTGAGCTGGGAGGAGCCTCCTGATGTTTTTTATCGCCACAGCAACATAATCGATCTCCAGGATGTGACCACTCCTACTGCTGACAAACCTGCTCCAATCACAAAACACCTCAGGATGAGATCAAGATTAAATTACATCATTAATGTGAGCAGGTCTGTATACTACAGTAATTTAAGTGGACAGCGTAGAGTTTAATGTGTCTGGTCATTTGTCATGATGTCATGTGTTTCTGTGTACTCACAGTGTGCGCTCATCCACTGGACGGTCCTGAGTGTGTCCCTGCTCGAAGGCAAGGTCAGTAAACTCTAAATTGTGATACTGTCCCAGATTCACCGGACAAGAGCGTAGAGTACCGCCACGCACACGCCACAGACGTATGTTACCTAAACCACATGACACCATACTGCACACACAAACACATATTCACTTATAATCTGCCCATATGACTGAGGTTGACAACCCTGTTAATGATATTGATCATATTGTACGAACAAAATCCCACTCCACATTAAATCTCAAATATGTTCTGATTGGCTGTGATTTTGTAGGACACATAACAATATAATTATGTATGCACACCGTGTTTCATCAAAGAACGCTATTTTCATTGTCTGGATGTCCACATCTGTGTGTGCTTTAGCCAAGACTGGAACCACACTTCCTTCTGCCACATGCCGAGTGTTCCAAAGGACCACCGTCTAAACAAGCAAATCAAAAAAATAACACAAACAAACACAATATTCAAAAAAGTACAGTTCATCATATGCAAAACACTCACAGTTTTGTTGTGGCTGTCTTTCCCTACGCCACACAGCACTCCTTCACTCTGAGAGAAACTGAAACAACAAAAACATCACCTGAGCTTGAGAAATCCAGCTGGCATTGAACACAGTGACAGATCTGCAGATCTGCTGTATATGTGTGTTTGTTGTACCTGAGCAGATTCAGAGCATGTGTGTGTGTAGGAATGATGGTCTGACACACTCCTCCGCTGTAGCTCCAGAGACGAATCAGACTGTTTGCGCCCATCTGAGCTGATGCCAACACTGTAGAGCTGGTATTTAACGCCAGAGCTGAGACCTAACAAACAACAGGAACACATCAACACGAAAATCAGTGTCAGCTAAGCTAACTGTAACTTAAAATGGTGTGTATGATAAGGTGACGACTGTTATTTTATAAACCATGTTTATTGGATGAACCATGTTATCCAATAGCCTGGATACAAACCCCACACTAATTAAACTCTATACTAACTACTATACTAATGTGACAAGCTGCTATATTGTTCGACATAATATTTACAATAACAATAAAATATTTAAAGAATAGTAAATAAAATCATATGTTTTAATATATATATTAAAATACTACAATTAATATCCCAATTATATATTTACATTTACAAATATATGTAATTTTATATATATATATAATATAAATCAAACAATGTCTTTTATCATGTTGCTATAGTAACAGTTTTTTAAAAGCAATAAGCCACTCTAAAAGCTGTGGGTTGCAGTGACTGTACCATGGTTTATTCCACTTTACATCATGCAAACCACCACTAAAACTTGGTAAAATCACTGTAATTTTGTAAAACTATTATTTAAGTGTGTGTTTGTTTATAAAAAAAAGACCTTATCTGTGTGTCCAATGAAGAATCTCTGTTGTCCGGAAGAAACCGTCATGCTGACGATAACGGCGTGACAAGGATACACAACTTCCTCTCCATCAGAACTCCACACAGCCTGAGAGACAACACAACATCAGGTAAAGTAATTAAAATCATTTATTACATGCTATAATCAATGCATTAAATGTTGATTTCCACATGGTGCATTTTTGTACCCCTTTTGTTTTGTGTTTGTGTGTGTGTATTACTCACACATCTCATTGTAGCTCCTCCGAAGCCAATAATTCTGTTCAGCTTCAGAATGGGGTCAGGATACAACTTCTGAAATATAAACAGAGACCCTCCAAATGACCACAGCACACAAAAAGAGCCTAGTTGTAGATATACACACAGCTTTATCATGTAAACCTTGCTTTGACATGCATTTACGCTCTGTTAGTCTGTGTTTATGTGTGGTTAACCTGAGGTTTCTTCACTGGTTGGTCAGAAGACAGAGAGACAGGCCGAGGAGATGCTGCATTGATGACCTAAGAAGAAAGCTTTAGATTGTTTCTTCCAAATTCTTTTTGCTTTTAAAAGAGCAAATGTCTTGTTAGGATTTCAACTGAGGAAGCTAATCTTGTATCTACTTTACTTACTGTGATTTCCTCCTCACTGTCTGTCGTGTGAGTATAGACGTCATCCTCGCAATGAGCATATACGTGTACTCCAGCATCATCAGCATGCACTACTGTGACCTGTTCGTCTGCCTGCGACCTTTGACCCAGTGACCCCGGGCTCTCTGAGCCTCCAGAGTGTGCATAATTCAGCTCAGGCAGATGCTTTGTCTGGTTTGCTGAACGTTGCTTAGTGCGCTACACAGAGAGAAAGAAGAGAAAGAGAGAGAAAAGCCATTAGGGCTTGTAAATGTCAACATTATTTGCACTGGAAAGAAGGTCAGCTGAAGTTCACACATAAACACTCACTCTCGCAGGTTTGGGGGTGGTGATCTGCTGGATGAGGGAGACTCGGTCTTGTACAGGTTTTCTGATCTTTACAGCACGACTCTCTTCTCTTTGAGGACTTTTTTCGGCTGAGACTGTGGAGTGAGCATATGGTTTCATCAGATAAAATGCACAGTGTTGTCTGCGATTGTGTGTGTTTACATGCTCAAGAAGACTCACTTTTAGTTTCACTTCTGGATCCTTTTTGTATAGAATCAAATGGTAACTTTGTTCCATCTGAGGGAAACCTGTCAGTTACACACAAGAGGTTCTATGTTTGCAATAAACATTCTGAAACAATGAAATAACATTGGTATGTGAATCACTGACCTTATTTAAATGCACATCAATATTATCTAAATGCACATTAATAATTTAACAATATTCCATTTAGTATTCCGATTTCCACATTCATTTTATAGACAATATCCTGATTCCACAAATTCTGGAATATGCTTCTTTTAATCAGAAATTTGTTGCATGTAATTACCTTATGCATAAAATCCACTAAAAGAACCTGTCCTTGGTAGTGTTGTCAGGATTTTTTTTTTTGTTGAAAAGTGTTTGTAAAAAGTGCTTATTAAATTGTGCAAAAGTAATACAAAATTAATAACTGAGCATACTGTATAACGACAGCATCTTGAATCTCTCAGGAAAGTTAATAGTTAATAGACCTTAAATGGAAAGAGATGTGCACGTAAACATAGTCATTGTTGAATATCAAGTGAAAATGAGCAGGTTAAACCTATACGGACAACCTATTAACTCCAAAAGGTTTATTAAAGAAATAGTTCACCAAAAATGAACATCTGAAACTATTCCTTTAAGCAAGGTGTTTATTTAACATAAATGTGTATTCCTAGTTCTCCACAACAGGTTACACTCACCTAATGTAATCATATAAGTCGTGCCATCTCTGGCCTTTTGGCACAGGGAAACACATTTCTCTGGGCATCGGTGCAGTGCAATCTGGCAACATCACACCAGATTGCCTGAACTCAGAGAATGACAGAGGAAAATGAAGGGAAATCCACAACAAAATTAGTTTTTGTTGATTAACAAGCAGATATGTAACACTTGGTGGAATTTATAGAGACTGGCGGTGTGCTTTGAGTTAATGGACCAAGCATATGTGGCATTCTCAAATAAACTGTAGTCTGCATGGTTCATGCGTTTTTACTAAATAGCTTTTTGATCATGAAAAGAACAAGTGTAAATGCCCTTCAAGACTCATTTAAGGCTAATTAATTTTAGGATTTCAGGAGAATGTGTAAATTCACATGGTTATTTAGGCCAAGGGGTTTTCAAACTGGGGGCTCTGGGGGGTGCTGGAGGGTCTGTGTGGGAAAAAAAAAAAAAAAAAAAAGATTATTATGTAATGATAATAATAAATGTAATTTATATAGCAACTTTATAGAGTGCAAAGACGATATACAATTAGCTAGACAATAATCAACCATAACAGACACAACCACACATGCACAATCAAGATAGAAATGTACCGGGGTCAAACAGCAGGTCGCTGGTGATGATGTTTTTAACAGACATATTGGCACAGAGTTTGACGCTCTTTAGGTGACTGTGGGTTCTGTTGAGGTAAACCGAGAGCACATAACATAGATCCATTGTCAAGCACGTCCACCTCGTGCTCGGCGGCGCTGGGCCCACTAAACCTGAAATGCACAAGTTATCAATCAGTAACTACAAAAAATGCTTGCTGCATGTAGAAAACATCATAATAAAAAACAGAAAGTGTGAGATACCTTGTTTAGCAGTACAGGCCGTATTCTCAGACACTGAACCGTGTGCAGCTCCACACAGAAAAGGGAACTGCAGCCATGTCACCGTAGACTTGAACTCTTTGAACATGTTAGAGAACGACACACGGATCACCTGACCCTCCTGAATGATGAACAAAACAACAAAGAGTGATAATCATCATACACACATGTGTAGATCAGTATAATTACATCAACCAGGTATACGGAACAATGTTTATATTGTTAGTTAAAACTAAAGAAATTAAAAATAATTTTTGGTCATTGAAAAAAAGCTGAAATAAAAGAAAAATATTAGATGAACAACTTGAAAATGAGAGATTTTGCTTTGGCGACTGATTGAAATAAGTTTAAGTTGAGGAGCTAAAATGACTAAAACTAAAACCTTAATAATAAATTAATTAAAACTATGTAGAAATATAAAAAATATATACAACAAAAATGTCAAATTACAAAAAAAAAATATTAAAATTAAAACTGAAAATATAAAAATATTTTTCCTGAATGATAAACAAAGTAACAAAGAGTGATAAATCAAAAGAAAAATTATCAAAATATATGCATATAATCATTATAATAGCAATACTATCAAAGGCCTTATTTGTAAACATAGAAATGTACATGAAAGTCTGCATCATTACATAATTATTCACATAAAACTACACTTTTCACCTCAGCAGCAATGTCTAGGTGCACAATGAAGTGTTTGTTTGGGCTGGGTCTGAATAGCAGGTAAAGGTACTGTCCGGTGAGACCCAGAGACTGGCTGCTGGTTTTGGGCAGGAGGATGTAGTTACTGGCCGGTATAGAGCCGCGGATCCGGAACACAGAACACTTCAGGCTCTTATCCTACCAATAAACAATACAGTACAATATGATAAATATATGAATACAAAAACTGAATGCTAATGAGAATCCTCTGCAGCAACAACATCATATTATAGTTTCATAAGAAAGGAACAACCGCCTACCATGTATGTGGTGACGTCTCCCTCTTTGCTGACTTTCTTCCATTCTTCTATCTTCATGTGTTTTAAGATATTCACATACGGCTGCTGCCACAGAGCTGATGGAGAGATAAAGGTACATCAATCACTGCTGTATGTTTATTTTAGACACACCCCCCTCTGCATGTGTGCTGTACATAGTTAACAGCATTGTGAGAGGGGGCAAGTTTAGATAAATCAGTGTAAAAAATGTATAATAACTAAATAATAAAAATAAGATTAAACTATAAAAAATTTATAAAGTAAATAAATGTTTAAATAAATTAATAGTACCAACCCCAAACAGTACTAGAGTGAGTTGAAACAAAATTATATTAATAATAAATTAAAATAAATAAACATAATAATAATATTAGCTACAAACGTAAGATAATAGAAAATAAACATTTTCCAAATAATATTTAACACATATTTATAATGTTAATTTTTCACAGACTAAATACACGAAAACATATAGCTGCCTTTTAAATATTATGGGGTCCATGACATCTGAAAGGTTAAGAACCTCTTGAGTATGGTATAAAATCTGTACTGTTCTGCTCTGTACATTTCAAATTGTATTATACTGATTTGAAGATTGTTATGCTGCATTGTATATGTACATATTGGGCTGTAGTGTATATTCCATCTTTTAACGAACAAATTAACTCAGTCCAGGTCTATTTCAGATGCTTATTACTCATTAAAGTGTTTAATAGGTAATGTAATCTTACCTCTGGATGACATTATTCTTTACTTCGCAGCTCTAATTCACCTGTTGACAGCTAACGGACTGTACTTTAGCTCACAAACTACCAGGAATTAACTGACTTCCGTCTCCTACGAGTCCAGAAAGATTTTATCCATAACAGCACCTCATTTTATCGTCGTACAGAGTTTAATTTTCGGTTTTGGTCGCAGTTATGGGGGTTTTGAAGTCTGTGAGTTTGTTGTGCTGTTGATGAACCGCGCTTCTGCTCGCGCTGCAGAGACCGCCGCGACGCGTTCGAACGGCATGACGTAAGCCGTACGTCATCATGACCAAAACCGTGAATCACTGAAAGACAGGCAATGCAGAAAAATATAATTTTATTTTATTTATACGCATGTTTTAATCATTATGGGGACATTTCATGTACATAAGCAGAAGTGGACAGGGGATGTTTGAAATTGTGTACAATTTATCTATTCTCGCAAAATATACGACAGCTTTTGAGAAAATTGAGGAAATAATAATGCAAAGAGAATTTCGTTGTTGTTGTTTAATATGTCTTGTTTTGTGAATTAACTGTTTATTGAACATTCTAGGTGTTGTTTGTTTGTTAATATATAATATCTAAAAAAAAAATCCACTAATCTCCTTTATGAAAAAATGTATGCCTCTTCTATTATATACCTGGGTACCAGGCGTAAATGGCTGTACTGTAAAAATGGTTGTACTTTAATTTCGCGAGAAAATAATCTTCAGATGAACGTCCTCTGAAAACGCGTTTCCAAATTGCAATGTTGTTTGTTCTTCTTGCGCTCCCGTAGCTCCATATGGCTGCCATAGTGACGAACGCAGCAACCGACGCTTACGAAAGGCAAGATTTCCGCTGTTTTATGCTAATTATCGCTCTTATGTGACCAGATTTACGATTAAAACAGTACCGGTTTGTTATAATTCTCGATTAACAGCATTTGTATATGAATTTTAGAGCGAACGATGATCGTTGTTCATCAAACTAGCTTAACTGCTATTATCTGATGTGGCTTGTTGTAATTCGTTTGTTTTTCATTGAACATGAAGTTATTCATATATTAATGCATAATTGTTGAGAGATATTCGCTTTCGATTAGATTTGAGGTCTTATTAAGCGCGTTAACAATTTAATTGTATTGCTTTTAGTGGAATGTGTCCTTTTTCTTCTTGTCTAACAGGTGAAAGTTGTGTTTACTGAATAAAAGACAGCAGTCATGTCTTTTAGAGATCTGAGAAGTAAGTGAACTAAAAAGGGACTCTTATAAAATGTATATATATATATATATATAAAAAACATGTTTCAGTATGTGGTCATGAAGAATCATAGAAATGAGCAGCTGTTGTGTAATCAGATACTATTTCAATAGAAAAGTAAGCTTATGCTAATGCATGCATGAAAATGTGTATGAATATTAGTAGAACAGTATGTTCTGATTTGGATATGTAGATTTTACAGAGATGATGCGAACACTCGGCTACCCTCGGCTCATTTCAATGGAGAACTTCAGATCTCCTAACTTCCCTTTAGTAGCTGAAATCCTCATCTGGCTTGTTAAGAGGTAAGATATATTAATATATTATATTATGTGTGTTTTAAAACAGACCAAGGGTGGCAGAGAGATACCATGTTTTCTATGTCTGATATGGATGTTTAACACTTTATTTTTTAATTCATGATTTTATTTTTTTTAATATATATATATATATATATATATATATATA
>NW_015552655.1:1650480-1660199 GCF_001515605.1 Sinocyclocheilus anshuiensis
ATAAGTGTTTATATTCGGACTATTTTAGGCTGGTTCTGGTAGGAACCGCTGCGGAGTAGCCCAGCACCTGCGTGATTCGCCATAGACATAAACAGAGAGAAGTAGCGCCGGCTACAGTGTTCTTCCGCAAGACGCACGCAGTTCTGCTTATTAACCGCTAGAGCGCCAAAAGTTACGGACTGCAGCTTTAAATATTTGGTAATGTTAAATATTATGCAATTTTATATGAATCTTCCCCTAGATATGAACCTCAGATGGAAATTCCCAGTGATGTTGACACAGAGGCAGACAGAGTGTTTTTCATCAAAGCTGTGGCTCAGTTCATAGTAAGCTATATTATTATTATATACATGTCAGCGTGAAGAAAGTATATGTCAAAATCACTGTATGTTCTCTGTGTTTCTCTAGGCGACTAAAGCTCATGTGAAGCTGAATCTCAAGCGTCTGTATCAGGCAGATGGTTACGCTGTGAAAGAGATGCTGAAAATCACCAGCATCCTCTACAATGCCATGAAAACCAAAGAGAACACCGATGGGGAACAGAACAATGACGAAAACAGCAAGTTCAAGTTTGATCTGGGGTCAAAGGTTAGTGTCAAATGGTTGATACAGTTTCATCATGAGTTCTATCACGAGCAGACTTTTTGAGATGATGAGTTATCATCATAATTCATTTGTATTTTTGGATGTTTTGTGGCAGATAGCTGATTTAAAGGTGGCACGTCAGCTGGGATCTGAAATTACAGCAAAGGGAGCGGCTCTGTTTGACCTGCTGGGGCACGAAGAGGACCTGAGAGAGAGCAGGACGGCTGCGATAGCCCGACCGCTGGAGATCACTGAGACAGAGAGAGCTCTGAGAGCGGCTGTCAAAGATGTCACGGTAAAACACAAATCCTCACTTAGTCAACCAGCAAGCACAGGTTCAGAAGATCCGGATTTTTTTTATATAATTGCTTTAGTGCAGTGTTTTTTTTTTTTTGTACCTTTTTGACTTCCATTGTCAAAAACAATATAGGAGTAGCAATGTATTAAAATAATCCAGTAAAATAATGATTAATAATTCAAATAATTAAGTTCCAGACGTAGCAGTAACTGAACATTCTTCAGGGCCGTGTTATTTTGATATTTTGAATTCATTTTATTTTTAGATTTTCTGTTTTCATTTTAATTGTAGTTAAAGCTTTAGTAATTTTGTTGTGTTTTTGTCATTTTTATGAGTTTGTTAAAAGAACAGGGTTTTATTCATTTTAATTTATTAGTTTAAAGCCCCGTCCACACAGAGACGTGTTTAGCTGTATACGCATAAATTTTGTATCGTATAGGCGTTTCGTCCACACAGATCCAGCGTTTTGGGAGAGTGAAACCGGGTCCCAGAGTGGATAAATCTGAAAACGCCGCCCTTGCGTTTTCGTGTGGACAGCGAATCCAGCGAATTTTCTGAAACGATGACGTCATCAGCCGACGTCTCGCCCCTAGTCAGACACCGCTACGTCACGTAACAGCAACAAAAACATGAACAAACACTGAACGATTGTCTTTTTATTAACTAACATTAACACAGATTAATAAATGTATTGTTCCATGTTCGTTTGTATACTGTGCACAAGGTTTATGCGCATAGTTTCTTCTCCGTTTTTAATGTATCTCTGTGGCAGAATTACAGCGCCACATACTGGTCTGGCATGTATACTACATCGTTTTGTGTCAGTTTTGTGGTTTTGTGGTTTCGTGTGGACGCAGATATTTCTTGAGACGAGGGGAAAAAAAAGATTGGATAGGGAAAGCTCTGGATGTAGCCTTAGTTTATTTCTTTTAAGACTTACACATTTAAAATAAAAAAATCAGCGACTAGCTGAAATTAAATATTAATGTCAGGGTTTTTCATATTTTATTTCAGTTAATGTTTATTTCAGTAACATTTTTTTTTTATGTTTTCAGGGTCATTTGGGTTTTTTTTTCTTTTACTTACAAATAGCAATTTCTACCCTATAAAATATTTTAGAGCTTTACATAACTAGAACAATTTATATTATTTATAAAAATGCCCTTGACATTTTATGATTTTCTTCATTTTCATGACATTTCCAGGTCTAAAAATCACACTTTTTAAAATTCCTGCATAAATCAAGGTTTTCCAAGCACTTGAAAATGCTGGTACTTAAATAAAACTCGCAGTTGTTGAGGGAATCCATTAAATAAGAAATACGATTTCAGTTTAGTTCTCTTGATTTTTATCTTTTAGCTGATTTTAATGCTTGTTTTGTCTTATTCATAACTCACCTTGAGGCTCCCTGGTTGAGAACCACTGCTTCAGTATTCTAAAACTGAAAGAACTGCCTGTACTGAGAAATAACCTGAGCAAATTCATCTCTAAATGTTGCATAAATGTTCTTGAAGGTTTGTTATGAAAGTCTCTAGAGGGCTATAAGAACTTAAAGTTGCATTCTGTTTCAGGTCAGTTCTTGAAAAGTATGATTTTAGTGCATTCAGCGAGCAGCGTGCTTGAAATATTTACCAAGCAAAAGAACAGGAGATGGAGGAACGTCTTTTGAGAATTGTGATGTTATTTTGGGCTCTGAATGGCATCTGAATGTGTTTGCTCGTCTGTGTTCAGGAGAGCATCCAAATGACAAAAGATCTGCTCAATAACGTAGCATCAGATGAGGCCAGTCTGGAGGCCAAAATCGAGAAGAAGAAACAGGACCTGGAGAGAAACCAGAAACGCTTACAAACTCTACAGAGTGTGCGGTGAGCTAATATTATTGAAATACTATTATAGATTTAGTTAAAATATTGAATTAGATTAACATTTTTATATTCTTCTGGTTTTGTTTTAGGAATTTTGTTGTGTTTTTATCATTTTAAATATTTCTTTAAAATATTTGATATACTTTTTATTAAGTTTATTTAGTTTGAGTTATTTCAGTACTTCAACTTGATATATATATATTATTGCATATATGTTAATGTTTATTTTATTTCATGTTTTTTATGGCTTTAGTTTTACTTTTGGCTTTAGATGCAAAACAAAAAAAGTTTGAAATAATGCACAGACCATTTAGACACTGACATCTCTGACTCTGTTTCATTATGTAGTCCAGCCTTTATGGATGAATATGAGAAGATCGAGGAGGACTTGCAGAAACAGTACCAGACATACGTGGAGAAATTTCGTAACTTGAGCTTCCTGGAGCGGCAGCTAGATGACTATCACAGAGCTGAACAAGAACGCTTCGAGGTACAATCAGTGCAGATGCACCTCAACTTCTCTCTGGTACTCATGTATATAAATCACATCATTCATTTATCCAGCTAAAAATGACAAAGACAACAAGTGAAACCTATCAATTTCACCCAAATTAACTTTATAAAGTCTATCCTGATGCTTCCCTTATTAATCCTCCAGGAAGCGGAGATGGCAATGAAAATGAGACAAAACAAATTAAAAGAGGAGGAGAAGAGGCTCATGAGGAGTGGAGGTTGGTCACACACTCTCACACACACATTTGAACACGTTTGTCAAAGATCTCATGAGTTCTCCTCCTCTGTAGCCAGAGATGAAGACTCAGATGTGGACATACCAGAGGATGAAGGCTCTGACAGTGACATAGACGACGGACAGCAGTCCAGACCACACCACGCACGACACGCACAGATATCAGGTGATCAGCATGTAGCCCCTCAATATCTGCAGCCTCGCTCACACACGTGACACATACGAGTGTCTGATTGTACTTGATTAGTGTTTCTGATGTGTTTCCGCTGCAGGTCGAGGTGGCGCTCGATTCATTGGCAGTATGAGGGGAGGAGACAGTGAAGAGGTGAAAACACACTTTCACTCTTTTTTTTTTATTTTATATTTTCTATAACTTTATTTTTATATTTTCATTTTAATTTTAAATTAATTTTTAGAAATGTTGTTTTTGAGTTTTTGTTGCTATGATGCATACATATATACTGTCATGCAGTGGTGGCCAAAATTATTAGAACACTAGTATTATTTTCACCAGCTTAAAAAGGGTTTGAAGTCAGTTATTTCTATGTTTTTCTGTAGTGTGTCAGTAGGAAATATCAGTTTACATTTTCAAACATTTATCTTGCCATTAATTGTAATAATCCAGTGAGATTTTTATGTGCACACGGACTCTAATAACAGCCAGTGCTCCACACAGAGATCTGATCTGATCATCATCCAGTCTGTCTGGAATGACATGAAGAAACAGAACAAACTGAGACAGACTCAATCCAGAAGAACTGTGGCAACATCTCCACGATGCTTCAAGAAAGCTACCTGCAAAACTATGCGCAGCTGCACCGAGGGCAAAAGCTGCATTAAATGGAAAGGATGCTCACACTAAATGTTGATTTAATTTAGTTCATAGAAGTTAATTGATAAAGAAAATCTATTTATGACATTATTTTTGTATATATATAGTTTTAATTTATTTTTCACTCGTTTTTAGTAATTTTAGTACTTCAGTTGAAACTTACTTCAGTTAGTTGCCAAGGCAGCATTTCTCATTTTTGTTTTGTTTTTTATTTCAACTATTTTTAATAGTTTTAGTTAACAATAACAACACTGAACCAACATATTTTCTTAATTTCTTCTGTTATATTCTTCAGAGTTTTCAGATTATTCAGCCAATCATGGTTTCCTAGGCTTTCTTTCTTCACATTTTCATGTTTTTTCTTCCATGATCTTGCATAACTTGTCTACAGTCATTGTGCTTTCATTTTCTTTTCTCACTATATATGCCACCCGCTCTCATTTCATTCACTCTGTTTTCACTCCATCTCTCTTTCTCTTCCTCGGCACTCGTTCTTCAAGCCCAGAGTAAAGGAACGAGTCCATCTATCCGGCAGCGGCCGGAAGAAAAAGAGAAGAAAGGTGGTCTGTGTGTCAGTGTTATTTTAGTATTATTATGCTATTATAGTGTTTTTAAAACAAATGTATTAGCTTTTATCTTATTAGCTTTTTTGCGTGTCATTTTTTTATAAATTGTTTTATATTTCAGTTTAGCTTTATTTTATTTTTATTCATTTTTCAATTAGTTGCCAAGGCAACATTTCTAATTCTAAATTTACATTTTTATATTTTCTTTTATTCAGCTTTTTTCTCCAATTATGAAAAACAATTTTAAAAGCTTTAGCTTTAGTTAACAATAACACTGACGTGCGTGTGTCTAAATGTGAACACCTGGTGGTTCTACAAGAATTAATTTTGATCATTCTTAATTAGGGATATTGATCGAGCCCCGTTTCCGTTACCCTCCACTGAGTGCTGTGTGTGTCTTCTGCTGTAATTCACAATGTGCTTTGCTTTGCAGTCAGAGGATAGTGAGATCGACGTAGACGATGATGATGAAGATGGTGAGGAAGATGAAGATGAGGAGGAAAACGAGGACCTGGATGAAGACAATGACAGTCTGGAGGGCTCCTCCACCAAACCACTGAGACAGACTCAATCCAGAAGAACTGTGGCAACATCTCCACGATGCTTCAAGAAAGCTACCTGCAAAACTATGCGCAGCTGCACCGAGGGCAAAAGCTGCATTAAATGGAAAGGATGCTCACACTAAATGTTGATTTAATTTAGTTCATAGAAGTTAATTGATAAAGAAAATCTATTTATGACATTATTTTTGACAGCATCCTCATTTCATTTTACAGCATTTTTACACAAGTGCCTAAAACTTTTAACAGTACTGTAGCTTTGCAGGTAGGTTTTTTGAAGCATCTTGGAGATGTTGTTCTCCACAGTTCTGATGATGAAGATGGTGAGGAAGATGAAGATGAGGAGGAAAACGAGGACCTGGATGAAGACAATGACAGTCTGGAGGGCTCCTCCACCAAACCTGGACGCTCAAAACGATCGCTGGACCCACAAATCCTTGAGGAGAGCGATAATGATTTTTAATGTGCAACCAGCATGCATTAAAGGAATAGTTCACCCAAAAATTTAAATTTGCTAATCATTTATTCACCCTCAGGCCATTCAAGATGTAGTTGAGTTTGTTTCTTCATGCTGTGGAGAAATGTAGCTTCCATCACTTGCTCACCTGTGGATCCTGTGCAGTGAATGGGTGCCGTCAGAATGAGAGTCCAAACAGCTGATAAATACATCCACAAGGAATACACATCATGTCATTCCAGACAGACTGGATGATGATCAGATCAGATCTCTGTGTGGAGCACTGGCTGTTATTAGAGTCCGTGTGCACATAAAAATCTCACTGGATTATTACAATTAATGGCAAGATAAATGTTTGAAAATGTAAACTGATATTTCCTACTGACACACTACAGCAAAAGATAGAAATAACTGATTTAAAACCATTTTTTAGATGGTGAGGAAGATGAAGATGAGGAGGAAAACGAGGACCTGGATGAAGACAATGACAGTCTGGAGGGCTCCTCCACCAAACCTGGACGCTCAAAACGATCGCTGGACCCACAAATCCTTGAGGAGAGCGATAATGATTTTTAATGTGCAACCAGCATGCATTAAAGGAATAGTTCACCCAAAAATTTAAATTTGCTAATCATTTATTCACCCTCAGGCCATTCAAGATGTAGTTGAGTTTGTTTCTTCATGCTGTGGAGAAATGTAGCTTCCATCACTTGCTCACCTGTGGATCCTGTGCAGTGAATGGGTGCCGTCAGAATGAGAGTCCAAACAGCTGATAAATACATCCACAAGTAATCCACAACACTCGTATTTTAACCGGAAGCCACGGTTCAAAGTTAAAACACCTTAAAGATGGATTTGTTTCTTACAAACATGTAGTTTTTTTGCTTCACAAGACAATTGATGGAGTGGAGTGGTGTGGATTATTGTGATGTTTTTATCAGCTGTTTGGACTCTCATTCTGACGGCACCCATTCACTGCAGAGGATCCATTGGTGAGCAAATGAAATCGCTCCAAATCTGTTCCGAACAAACTCATCTATATCTTGGATGGCCTAAGAGTGAGTACATTTTCAAAAAGTTTCAATTTTGGGTGAACTCTTCCTTTAAATAGTCATGCATTTGCTTCCAAAAAAAGGTAAATAGACTTCAATTCTTATGTAAATTGATGCATCGACCTGAATGTGACAATTCACATTAAATGTTTTTTTTCATGACACGGAAACAAGATAAATATCTGTAAATAACAAAATGTAATTTCCAGTATATATGAATATACCTTCTCATCTGTATTCAAGTGTAGACGCCTGTTTAATAGCCGTTAACATTCTGAGTTATTTGAATTCATCTGAATGAAAGTTCAGCAAAATTCTTGTATGATGTGTTTTATTAAGGCAACATCTTTGTCAGTTCTGTTTTATAAAATAAGCATTTATTATTACACAACTTTGATACATAAACTTTGGAAATATTTACATGAATAAGGCTCTAAATAAACACGTTGTGGCGAGTCTGTGCGTGTGCTAGATATCCACCACACAATCTGCTGCACCAGCTTTGATGGCGTCTGAGACGACCTTTGCCCCTGACTCCCCGATGCCGTTACCCTGGAGACTGAAGCAGAAATAGGAAATCATGACACACTTTGACACACATCACAGAATCTTACTCAGGAGGATCAATCAAGCTGAGGTGAAATGTGCCATTCACAGCAAAATGGAAATGATCAGTGTTCAGAATCACACCCACAGCCAGTGCTAAACATTCACCACATGTGCCGTGACACACTGTGGTTGAACCTCTCACACACAGGCGGCGGTTCACACATAGACCCACACACACACACATACACACACAGACTGACTTGATGTAGGTGAGCTGATGGTTTCCTCTCAGCGCAGTAGCGATGAAGATCGCTCCATCCATCCCCAGAGAATTCTCCTGTAGACTACAAACACAAATACAGTTTTAACGTTCATGTTTTGTTTTGAGCACGGAAATTCTTTTAGTAACTGAATCCTGAAAAAAAAATGTATGACTGTTTCCACAAAAATATTAACAGCACAGCTGTTTTCAACATTGATAATAGTCAGAAATGTTGCTTGAGCAGCAAATCAGCATGTTAGAATGATTTCTGAAGGATCATGTGACACTGAAGACTGGAGTAATGATGCTGAAAATTCAGCTTTGATCACAACAATAAATAATTTAAAATATATTCACATAGAAAATAGTTCTTGTATTTTTTTTTTATACATACATTTTGCAAATGTTCAAAATTTATTACTCTACTGGATTCCAGTCACATTTCTGCAAAGCTCACATCCATTTTGTGATGAAATGGCTTTAATAACATCTCTCAATTATGTTTTGATCAGAGTATATTATATAGGAGAATAATGTGTTCTGTAGACATACTTCAGACTTCTCAAGCTCCTGTTTTTCTTCAGAGCACTGGAAAACGCCTTCGCTCCTTCCATCCCAATGGAGTTCCCACGCAGACTAAACAAAAATGATAAATATTGAGCAATATATGAGTTTTTAAAGAGAGTTTATCATACACTGTGCCAATTAAAAATTGTTTCTTTTTTTCCTAGTTGTATGCAAAAATATTTTTTCTGTTCAAAGGCTTGGGGTCAGTAACAATTTAGTTTTTTTGAAAGCAATTAATAATGTTATTTAGAGAAGATGCATTCAATTGATCCAAAGTGACGGTAAAGACATTTATAATGTTACAAGAGATTTCTATTTCAAATAAATGCTGTTCTTTTGAACTTTTTCTTCATCAAAAAATCATGGAAAATAGACGCATCATGGTTTCCATGAAAATATGAAGCAGCACAACAGTTTTCAATATTGATGATAACAATAAGAACGTGACACTGAAGACTGGAGTAATGATTTTGAAAATTCAGCTTTGCATCACAAGGATAAACTACTTTTTAAAATATTTTCAAATAGAAAACATACAAAATAAAAAAAAACAATATTTCACAATATTACTGGTTTTTTTTTTTTTGTCTAAAATGCAGGCTGGGTGAGCAGAAGAGACTTACTCTAGTGTATGAAGGCTTTCGTTGACCACCAGAGCATCCGCTAGTGCAACGGCCCCTGATTTCCCTGCTGATACACCCTGAAGACTTCACAACACACACATGCAAGATCAGACACAATCAGCTTTAGCAAACAGTCATGAAATAATGCAGAAAACTGAAGTGAGACTCACTAGAGCACACTGAGAGAAGAGTTTGACCTCAGAGCACAGGCCAGAGCAATGACGCCGTTATCACCCAGAGTGTTCTCCTGCAGACTGACAGAGAAACACACAACAGCTCATCATTCATCGTATAGATATCACTAGATGACAATATATATTTAACAATGAGACGTGCACTTTTTAAAAACAAATATTCATTCCAAACAAAAGTAGTTTTCAGTCTAATGCATTAGAGAGCATTTCATTCTGTAGTACACCTTCCATGTTGTAGCGCTTTCCAAAAAACCCAAAACATGGATCTGAAGAACCTGTACATTCTTGAAAATAAAGGTTCCAAAAGGGTGGTTTCACAGTAATGAACCATGTTTGATTCCTCAAAGAATCTTTCGGTGAACAGTTCTTATTGGAACAATTTTTTTCTTAGTGTTAAGAACATTTAAAAGAATATTTTTCCACTATAAAAAAACCTGGATGTTAAATGCCAATAAAGAACACTCTTAAAAATAAAGGTTCTTTATTGGAATTATTGGTTCCATGAAGAACCTTTAACATCCATGGAATCTTTCCATTCCATAAAAGGTTCTATAGACTTTT
>NW_015552655.1:1660209-1676758 GCF_001515605.1 Sinocyclocheilus anshuiensis
AAAAAAAAAAAAAGTTTTTTGAAGAACCCACAATAGTTCTTCTATGGCATCACTGTAAAAACCCCTTTTGGAACCTTTATTTTTAAGAGTGTAAGCTCTTATGGTCCTAAAATGCTTCAAAGCAGCATTGAAGAATCTTTTTATTTTTAAAAACATGGTGTCAATGAGAAAACAACAAAATGTCGGTGATCTGTGGAGATGATTTTGCACAGGAGAGGACTGATAGAGTTTGATGCATGAGGATGTAGAAGTTCTTACTCCAGCAGCTGAATGCAGGTGTTGCTCATGAGAGACTGAGCTAAAGCTTTAGCGGCTCCAGCCTTTATGAAGTTCCACTGGAGACTGCAATACACACACAGGAATATATTAGTCATTTACATGTGAAATGGATTTCTAAACGCAACACCTTCACATTACGTCAGTGTGATAGATAGCATATCACATCCTGACCTCGATGATTTCATTACCTGACCAAGAGTCATCTTTAAGGTTCTCATTAGCTCATCTCTTTTGTCTTAATGTATTTGTAGGTTAATTTCTAAGTGTATGAATATGTGTGTTTTGTCTTGATGTTTCGGATGGCTTCAGGAGTGTATATTATTGAGATTATGTGTGTTTTCTCACTGTAAGGAGGTGATGGCTCTGTTGACCCTCATGGCTTCAGCGATGGCCGTCACTCCCTCATCGTGAAGAAGATTAGCGGTCAAACTGAAACACACACACAAACACAGATAAAAACACTGATAAATCGTTTGTAATATATTCAGGTTGTGAGTATTTAATTTATTAATGACTTTGTGAAACAAAATGTTTTAGTTTTGTGCCAAGAAAGTTAATGCGATTATTTGATGGATTAACAAAAACGCTCTCAAAAAAATTTATAAAATTGATTATATCGCTTCAAAATAAAAAATTGATTATATAACGAATATACATTTATAAGTTAATAATAATTACTATATGCTAAAAAAATTAATAAATAAATATAATATTTATGTATTCAATAAAATTTAATATTTAATTAAACACTACATTCTGTTTATTGTAATAGGAAATAAATAAATTACAATTCTTGCATGAAAATTTTCATATTTCTAGTCTATTACAATTACCTTTTTATATATTATTAAATGTATTCATTTTAAATAAATACATGATTAATTTACATACATACAATTTAATGTTGTATATAAAGCTAATATTTACTACAGACTAAAAACATTTACAATATTTATAAGTTAAATAGGGCTGGGTTTTGACACAAATTTCACGATTCGATCCGATTCTCATTCACAAGCTTGCGATTCAATTCGATAATCGATTCGATTCAATATCGATTATTTTGGATATATATCAGGTACAGTAACGTTACATGCCAAATTTTCTCAAGGAAAAAAAATCTCTCAACTAATGCTATAAAATATACATGAGAGTCAGTTGGTACTACATTACTATAATATTGAAGGTTAAAATTGACTGATTTGTAGGCTATACAACTGCTAAAATTAGTTTTTAAAATAATAACGTTACAATTACATGATATTTCTACTTCAGTTCGTTTTTTTGAAATAGGATATAAACATTTAAATGGTGGCTGTCATAAAAACTTGATGGATTTATTCAAATATAAATTAAACATTGAAGAACAGTAAAAATTATAATGAATGTTATATGGTGCATATATTTAACAAAATGCCCCTCTCTACAGTTTATTTTTTCTAGCTGATTAATGAGTTTGATTAATGGTCACACCACGAATATGTTTGTTTCTGAGGTAAATGTGACGTTACGTGACATTGTTTACAAGCCGTTATATTGACGTCTTTGCGGCAACAAATGCCTAGTTTATAATGGGTTTTAATGTTTTTGTCTCATTGCTCCGGCCGGGACAAGGCATCACAGTATGGTAAGGGGCATAACCATAGACTGTATGAAAAGTGTCCGTGACGTCACCCGTAGGTTCCTGAAGAGGTTTTTGAAGCTCAAAGTGGGCAGAGCCGGCCATCGCCATCTTGGCAGCGCATCACCGCGCGTCACTCCCGGATAATTGAAAATGGGCAAAGAGGCGGGAGCTGGGTGCTGAAACCACCCCCACCCGGCCTTTATTTATTATAAATATTTTTTATACTTACAGCTGTAACAATTTTATTATGTAGAATTCACTTGACTGACAGAAGGACCTCATTAGATCTTATTAAATTTAGTAAATTACAAATAAAATCTTAATTAGATTATCTTTATTAGACAATTATCTTAATTAGAAAACAAATATTAGGAAATAATATTTTAAAAAATAAATGGATAAAACATTTTTTTTATAAATATTATAACATAAAAAAATAAAAAGCTGTAACAATTCTATAGTGTTTGACAGAACTCACTTGACTGACATGAGGACCTCATTTGCTCTTATATTATTGCAATTTAATCAATTAGAAATATATATTATTTAAAGAATTTATTTAATAAATAAATAATATCAATAAATAACATTTTATTTATGATACATATTACAATATTAAAAAAATGACAATTCTATAATGGTTTATCAGAACTTACTTGACTGACACGAGGACCTGGTTCATTTTTAGGGCCTCGCACAATGTCTTTGCTCCCTTGGCACCAATATTATTGCCACGAAGACTAAAACAAAAGAGATCAGTTTTATTTAACAATCAATTTTATTTTGTCTTGTTGATTCGGATTATAAGGATCAAGGACACAGGAAAAGACGTATCACATTAGTTTGCATTATATTATTCAATGACCTTGCTAGTGAAAATGCCAAATTATGAATATATTAATAAAAAAGCCACTGACTCCAGGGTTGTGAGGGTTCGGTTGACAAGTAGAGCCCGACTGAGCGGTTTAATGCCTTTGCTGCTTATGGAGTTATCAGCCAGACTAGAAAAGAGAGAGAAAGAGAGTTAAACAAGTTAAAGGCTGTAATAAAACATACTACCATTCAAAAGGTTGGGTCTCTTCTGCTCACCAAGGCTGCAATTATTTCACAAATTACAGTAAAAACAGTTATATTGTGAAATATTATTACAATTTAAAATAAGCATTATCTATTTGAATATATTGTAAAATATAATTTATTTCTGTGATGCAAGGCTGAATTTTCAGCATCATTACTCCAGTCTTCAGTGTCACACGATCCTTCAGAAATCATTCTAATATTTGCTGCTCAAGAAACATTTATGTTTATCAATGTTGTGATTCTTCATATTTTTTGAAAACAGTTATAATTTCTTTTTTTTTTTTTACAATTATTTGATGAATAGAAAGTTCAGAAAAACAATATTTATTTGACAGGAATTTTTGTAACAATGTAAATGTCATTTTTGATCACTGTAATGCACCCTTGCTGAATAAAAGTGTTACATTTCTTGTAAAATAATAAAACTTACTGTCCCCAAACTTTTGACCGGTAGTGTATATGTGTTTAAGTGTGTGTCCATACCTGAGCATCTGAATATGGCACTCTTTGGCACTCAGCAGACTTCCCAACAGCTCCATGGTGCCTTCCTTAAATGCATTGTTTTCCATTCTGCACAACACACATATACAGAGTTAATAGGATACATAAGAGATTTAACATGAAAAATAACTCAAACTTAGGTGCGTTTCTCACACAAATCTGTAATATGGCTTTGGAAGTCTTTAAATATGTAACTCAAACTGTATAGACTAACTTTATGCTATAGAGTTTTGTGTTTTTTAGTATAAACATGCACGTTTTACCTCAGCTTACTGCAGTACAGCAGCTGTGGGAGGAGCCTCTTCAAGGAGGAGGAGTCTAGGCAGTTGGACAGTTGCGTCTCTTCAGTACATGTGTCTGATACTTGCAACAAGTAGGCGAGAACAGTACAAACTCCACCCTTTAGCTTCCCCCGCAGGCTGCAGTTAATGAGATCGTCCTCTACGGATCGTAGCCACTCCCCCTGCTGCAGCTCCGCCAGACATGTTACCATCGTGACGCTGCGCATGCTAACGGCGTCGCCTCCTGTCCCAGTCACTGCGTTTTGAAGCAAAGTTGTCGCTGTTGTGCGCTGGGTCACCTGCTCCTCGTGCCCAACGCCCAGCGAACCGCCTAGCAAAGCTGCAGCCGCTGGAGACAGCAGCCCTGACAGGAAGCGCATGAAGAGGTCGAGGTTGCCTTGTGCTGCGGCGTCCGATTGGTTGGTTTTCTGCAGCGCAGCACGGTAGTGGCTATGGAAGCCAATGCGGGGCCAGGAAACGCCGCTTTCGGAAAACAGATCGAACATCCCGCGCCTCGACGAAATGTAGTAAAAGAGTGCCCCCAGGAACTCCTGCACGGACGTGTGTGTGAACTGCCACGCCACGCTATCGGACGACCAGCTTTGCCTGCGCTGGAGGATGCGGCAGCTGAGCATCCCGCCCTGAGGTGGTACATCGACGCCATAAGTTCGCAATTCTGTCTCGCTGAACGTATACCGTCGTCGTAAGAGGCTATAAAAAGCAAGGCGACCCAGAGTGCTAAGCGGCTTCCTGAAGCTTCCACTGGGCGTGTCTGATCCAGAGAGGTGTGGCCAACAGTAGTGGGCATAGACTTCTGTTAACGTTCGAGGAAGGGGCGTGGCATCTGAGTCCAACTGTAGAAGGCGTGATAGCGTAGTTACAATAATGTGGCAAACCGCGGGCACAGAAGACAAAATGAGCAATGGTTTCTGGGAATTCAGGTAAGTCCACACTTGGGAGGAGACATCCTCAGGTGTGTTTGTTTGAGACTGTGAGCTGTCTTGTGATATCGAATACGCATCTAGCGTGTTCGTTACACAGTGATTAATATAATCCTTTATTTGCGTTCGGGAAAGAGGCGGGGCTTCCGTCACACGGTCGACCAATCCTGCTGGAACTTTCGCACCAGTGCCAGGCCTTGACAAAAGCCAGAGTGTTGCCCCTGGCAACAGGTTACCTCGTACAATATTCGCAATGAGATCCGACACGGGAATTTCGCGACGAGGGTCGCTAGTGGGCGGGGCTTCTGCGAAATCCAGTGACTGGCGAAATTCTTCCAATCCGTCCAAAATGAGCAACACTTTGCAGGATTCGTTAAATAAAATTACGTCCATGTTATCATACGGAACGAACAGTCGCAGCAAGCGCTCGACCGATAGCCGATCGAAACTGCTCAATTCCCAGCATGCAATGGGGATTGCGAGACTCAGCTCTGGATAGATCTGACTAGTGGTCCATAGCTGGATGAAACGGCGGACCATTCGGCTCTTTCCGCTGCCGGCCACGCCCACCGTCAGTGTCACATGAGGGGCGGTGCTAACTCTCGTCAAAGGAGCGATCAGCTTGTCCAATCCCAGCACTCGACCGTGAAGAGGCCCCGCCCCTCTGTTGACTGACACCTGTACAAGGTCATGTTCTCGCTGCTGAAGGTCAGATACGCACTCTATGAGGAGTAAAGTGGAATTTGAGTTGCCGGGGACTTGCGCCAATGAATTTTCATCTTCTTTGAGTCGCTGAATGAGAGACTCTTTATACCGTCGAACCACAGAGTCTACAGAGAGAAAGAGACAGACGTGAGAAACACAGGCAAAAAAAAAAAAAGGAATTTTAAAAGAACAAACAAATATATTAATCACATATACTAACCATGTACAGTTATAAGGTTGTACTCGGTCAGGTGTAAACTTTGGAGATAAGTCTGAAGGGCGGCGCCATGTGGATCAGTGACAGACAGGAACTCAACCAATAAATGCACTTTATCCTTCAACAACCCCATTTCCTGTATAAGCCCCGCCTCCTGTGCACTAAGCAGGTCTGACTTTCTCATGTGATGGACCACATTTACCAAAATGGAGGTGGATAAGAACCGTTGCAACAACGTCTGGTGTCTGCGTAACCACCCAGGATCTGAGGAACAAACACATAGGTACACAAACATAATTTAGTGTAAGGAATGCATCAAATTTTAAAAATGGGGATGCACAGATACAACATTTTTGGCCAGCACTGATATATTATTTTTAATATTTATCTTTAATATTGATCATAATTATTTAAAGTGCCCCTATTATGCCATTTTTAAGGTTGCTAATATTGTTTTATGAGTCTCCTAAAACAGGTTTACATGCATGCAAGGTCAAAAAACACGTTAGTTTTTTAATAGATTTAATTTTACCTAATTTCTAAATGATTCGTAAACGACTCGTGCGAAGCAGTTCAAAGAATCAGTCTCTCTAAACCCCTCCTTTCTGTGAGCCCTCACTGCTGTGATTGGTCAGATGGCGCAGTCCTTTGTGATTTGTCCAGAGCCGTAGAGAGATTGGCTCTGGATTGGTCTACCGCGTACAGCGCGTGTCGGAAACGAAACGCCCATTGCCATGACGGAATGACAGCCCTGGAGACTTGTCAATACATGGAAAAGATGGTATCGATTGTACCTTACCAATTCGAGCCGGAGTCTGATGATGAAACGGTTGAAGTGGCTGATCGACAAGAGACTAATTCGCAAGCACGACTGGAGCAGGACGTTTCTCAGTGGTAAGTGTCAAGTGTTAACAAGTTTGTGTTGATTATAAGATGTGATAAAACAAACTTACTCTCACAGCGTAAGATACAGCGTCTTCTCGACATGATGTTAACCACACGGAAATTTTACTGTTTGTGGGTGGGCAAATTGGCTACATAGAACGTGGGCGGACATTATGCAAATGTATTACTTCATGACGTAGAGCCGTAACAGAATAAGATTCTAATTCCTGACGACTCATTTAGGCGATTGCGAGCCGACTCTTTTTATTGATAGACAATAAATTTATTTATCGTGCACTGTCAGCTTCACAACTTTGCAGATAGTTTATGTTCACATACAGCTACATGACGCACTGCATGAAAGGTAATATTTGAAAAGGCATAATAGGGGCACTTTAAAATTGTAAATATATCTTTTTTATCTTTATACATTTCAATATTTAATATAAATGACTGATAACCAAAAATGGTCAGTGTAATAAATCTATAATACTAATAATTTATATGAATAAATATTAAATCATTTTAAATACAAATATATGGAAATATTACAACATTAAAAACTAAAATACATGTTTTTAGTGTCATTTTCATGCACAGACACACATAGATCTGCTTAGGTTGCATGTATATTTTAATATTAATGGCCAATATGGCTGAAAACTGAGAAATGGTCATTAATATCCGAGCAGCTGAGTCCTTAGCTATCTTTAAGAAGCGACTAAAAACACATCTGTTCCATCTTTATTTGACCCTCTAACCCTAGCACTTCTATTCTATTTTAATTCTATATTAATCTATACTGCTTCGTTATATTAACAAAAGATTAAATACAAATATATTATTAATACAAATTAATAAAAAATTCAACGATAAAAACTACAATACATTTCAGTTTTTACTGTAATTTTTATGCACAGACACACTCACAGATCTACTAAAGTTGCATGTATACTCTAATATTTTATATATACACTAAACAAAATTATAAACGCAACACTTTTGTTTTTGCCCCCATTTGTCAGGAGCTGAACTCAAAGATCTAAGACTTTTTCTATGTACACAAAAGGCCTATTTCTCTCAAATATTGTTCACAAATCTGTCTAAATCTGTGTTAGTGAGCACTTCTCCTTTGCCGAGATAATCCATCCACCTCACAGGTGTGGCATATCAAGATGCTGATTAGACAGCATGATTATTGCACAGGTGTGCCTTAGGCTGGCCACAATAAAAAGCCACTCTAAAATGTGGTTTTTATGCACATGAAAAAAGCTGAAAACATCCCAGTTCTTGCATGGCCAGCATACTCACCGGACATGTCACCCATTGAGCATGTTTGGGATGCTCTGGATCGGCGTATACGACAGCGTGTTCCAGTTCCTGCCAATATCCAGCAACTTCGCACAGCCATTGAAGAGGAGTGGACCAACATTCCACAGGCCACAATCAACAACCTGATCAACTCTATGCGAAGGAGATGTGTTGCACTGCGTGAGGCAAATGGTGGTCACACCAGATACTGACTGGTTTTCGGACCCCCCTGGACCCCCCAATACAGTAAAACTGCACATTTTAGAGTCGCCTTTTATTGTGGCCAGCCTAAGGCACACCTGTGCAATAATCATGCTGTCTAATCAGCATCTTGATATGCCACACCTGTGAGGTGGATGGATTATCTCGGCAAAGGAGAAGTGCTCACTAACACAGATTTAGACAGATTTGTGAACAATATTTGAGAGAAATAGGCCTTTTGTGTACATAGAAAAAGTCTTAGATCTTTGAGTTCAACTCATGAAAAATGGGGGCAAAAACAAAAGTGTTGCGTTTATAATTTTGTTCCGTGTATATACACATATACATACACACAAAATAATATATAAAATAATCAAAAAAACTAAAACATAAAATAACAAATGTATTACTAGCCTAATAAAACTAGTGTTAAATGATGGTAATCTAAATAGTAAAAAAAAAAAGATTAAAAATACATAAAATGTGATGGGTTTGTGGGCTATATCTTCTTATCTCTACCTTCCATCCTTTTGCTAGTCTCTTGTTTTTGAGCATTGGACTTCAGATCCAGGTAGCAGTACTCCTGCCATGGGATATGGGAATGTCTATCCATCCCAGAGCACTAGGAAACCGTGTCCAGCTGTGTGTGTGTGTGTGTGTGTGTGTCAGACCGTCAGTGTCATTCAGTGGCATCCATTTCCCTGTAACACAGACCAACAATGCATCATCAGCAGCACACATCAATCAAACGGATACGGTCACCATCACAGCATCATGGCTGCAAGTTTTGCACAGACAAACAATGCTTATTTTCTTCCAGATGTATATTTTGTAATTTATGAAATGTGGAATTGCATTGACATGCTTTCTAACTGTGTTCAGAATAAAAATAAAAAAAAAGTTAAATGTCCTTAAAACATCTTAAATAAAACATATAGAGAAAGGTCCAGAGGAGCACATTTCAGTTCTCTGGAAACCAAGACTGAACCTCATTACCCACATGCTTCAACAAACACTGTGTTACCATGGTTACAGCATGACAGCTGTCCCAAAAAGATGCGAGGTACAATTTACAAGCCTGTAGCAACAAGACAGCACTGACAATCTTATGCCACAATAAGCCTTGTTTCTATTAACAAAACAACCTGCATACCAATTAAGATGTTAAAAGCTCAGGGGAGGTAGAAATTGCAGCATTGGCCTTCCCCTCAAAAACATTATGAGTCCCATATGACAGACAGAGCTGGGTAGATTACTTACAAATTGTAATCCATTACAGATTACAGATTACATGATGAAAACTGTAGTTAGTAACGTAATCCAGGTTACACATTTTTTGTAATGTAATCTGACTACTTTTTTTAGATTACTTTTAGATTACTTTTTTAAATCAAACTTGTTTTAAACGTACCATATTGATATAAAAAAGCAAAGCGAAAGAAAATATATTCAATGTTTTGATGTCAATATCATAAAAAGCATTAAACATTACATTAGTGAATTGATAGAGAGTGAATAGTAAGTTGATAAAAACCTAATAATTAATTAAATCATAAAAATGTAAAATAAAAGGAATTTAAACACTTAAACACTAAAAATACAAATATTGTATTTGTTTACCTGCATGTCAGTGTGACCATTAACTAACATCAGAGAACTGTGAACATGCAAATGTTTTGTTGAATTATGGAAATATTAACTACTTCTGCGATATTTCAACAAATATTTTATTTTAAGGGTGACAAAAATGTTCGGGAATCCCTGCATTAAACACCCATTATTAAACACAAAAACAGGGACATGCAAGTCGTCCATGTTTGAAATATTTCGTTCAGACTTCCAGGATCAATATGAATTGTTATCAATATTGAATCAATGTGAATCAATATGAATTATTATTATGAATAATTTACTGCCACAATGTGAATAATATGTAATCATGTAATCCATAAAAAGTAACTATAATCTGATTACAAGCATTTTAAAATGTAATATACTCTAATTACAAGTACTATATTTTTGGAATCTGTGTAATCCAGATTACATGTAATCAGTTACTGTCCAGCAATGATGACAGAGAGAAACAGTACAGACAGCAGAATGTTTTCAAGCATATATATATATATATATATATATAAGAAAGATTTAGATAAAAAAATATATATTTTGTTTTTGAAAGAAGTCTCACCAAGGCTGCATTTATTTGATAATAAATAGAGTAAAACAGTCATATTGTAAAATATTATTACAATTTAAAATAACTGTTTTCTATGTGAATATATTTTAAAATGTAATTTATTCCTGTGATCACAACTGAATTTTCATCTTAAGAAACATTTCTCATTATCATCAATGTTGAAAACAGTTGTGCTGCTTCATATTTTTGTGGAAACCATGATGCATTTTTCAGGACACTTTCATGACTAGACAATTAAAAAGAACAGCATTTATTTGAAATAAAAATCGTTTGTAACATTATAAATGCTTTGCAGTCACTTTTGAATAAAAGTGTTTTTAAAATAAATCATACTGACCTAAAACTTTTGAACGGTCAAAATCAATTTAACAAGATGTAAATGTTCACATACTGTATGTTCAGTAAGTAACAGACCCGGTAACACAGAACAGCAGTGTCAATGTCATGTTACACTCAATGTGTAAATCGGCCAAAATGTGTTCAAACAATAGTAGGTCACTTCCATTTTAGCATTTTAATAACAAATATAACAAGAATGATTTTTTCCCATGGTTGGGTTTAAAGCAGTTACCACACTCTATATCTCTATATAAAATAGGATCAAAACTGATTGACGGAATCCTTACAAATATCCAGAGACTCTTCTAAAACATCATTTACTTTTAAATCTAGACAACCAGAATACCCTAGCAACCACCATAATTATCCTAGTAACCACTCAGAATACCCTAACAACCATCCTAAATACCCTAGCAACCATCCTAAATACTCTAGTAACCATTCAGAATAGACTAGCAACTATCCTAAATACCCTAGCAACCTTCCTAAATACCCTAAATACCACAGTAACCACTCAGAATACCCTAGCAACCATCCTTTATCCTAGCAACCATCCTAAATACCTTAGCAACCACTCAGTATACCCTAGCAACCATCCTAAATACCTTCGTAACCACTCAGTATACCCTAGCAACCATCTTAAATACCTTAGTAACCACTCAAAATACCATAGCAACCATCTTTTACCCTAGCAACTATCCTAAATTTACATTTACATTTTGTCATTTAGCAGACGCTTTTATATATAACACTGCCATTTAAATTTGCCATTTAATATATACACACACACACACACACACACACACACAAAGAAAACAAGTAGATAGAATAGAAAAAGAATACAAAGCTAGTGTTAGTTTTTTTTAAATACCGTAATACCTTAGCAGCCACTCATAATACCCTAGCAACCATTCTAAATACCTTAGTAACCACCCAGTATACCCTAGCAACCATCCTAAAACCTTAGTAACCACTCAGAATACACTAGCAATCATCCTAAATACCATAGTAACCACTCAGAACACCAAGATACATGTATATAAAAATGTTTTCTTTAAAAAAAAGCACAAATGAAATAATGATTTTACAACAGCAATATTAATTAATGTAACCATGTTTAAAATTGACATTTTTTTGACGATTGTGTGTTAAAAAAATAGAAATTCTCCAGCAATTAACTGCATACGGCTCATGTTTAAGGACAAACACCTTATATACACAAATGTATAATATAAAATATAGCTAATCCGCTTGATGAAGAAAGCTAATACTCACTGTTGATTGAGTGGCGTTGATCTTGTTGGCCTTCAGATCTGGAGGCTGCAAACACACAAACTCAAGCGCAGGAGCATCAGGTGTGTTTCTGAGCACAGGAAGTCTCGCTGGCATCTGCTAACCTCCGCTCGTCTCTACCCTACTTCTCACAGACCTCATCTTCATCCTCCATTCGACACTTTCTCTGTTTGAGTGTCTCTGTCACGCACCGTCTGTCTTTTTCTTTCCCTCTCTTCTATCCTTCCTGTCGCACCTCCTTCTCTTCCTGTGCAGCAGGCCACAGATGCAATTTTGACGCGTAGCATCGTCTGACATGTTGTCATTATGTGCACAAAACCACATACATGCATGCACACGCTTCCACACGCTCACTTTACATAAGCACTAGACTATAAAAATACTCACAACACAAAAACACATATTTTCACACATGACTACAGCCGTGTGAAATTGATAACACAGACAGCCTAAGGCCATGCATGTGCGCAAAAAATGCATATGCAATACAGAAAAAAATAAAAGTCAATGCAGGTCAATATATGTGTGACTTTGTCTTAAGAAGATGCATCTGATATAGACAGGACAGGAAGTGCTGATTAAAGAAGAGGAAGAGAAAAGAGAGACTGAGAGATCAGACTGACAAATGAGACAAAGATACAGAGCACTAAAAAATAATAAATAAGTATATGGAGTCAGTTTGGGGTCAAGGATGCATTAAACTGAACAAAAGTGACAGTGAAGACATTTATAATGTTACTAAAGATTTCTCTTTCAAGTAAATGCTGTTAAAAAAAATAATAGTTTCATCGTTTCCACAAAAATATGAAGCAGCACAAATATATAGTTTAGTCATGAAACTCTAGATGGCGCAGGCTGATGGGTTGTTAACGTAACTAATGATATTCAGAGAGTTAAACGACTTGGCACAAGCTGATTGGTTCATGCTGCATATGCAGCCAATGAGCTTACTGCCTTGCATTTATATGGCTGGCTAGCATTCACTTGAGATTCCTGCAGCGCGCTTTCAGAGTTTCTCTGAAACCCTCCACCTTCCCCAGCTCCACCTGTATAGATCTCCTACGGGTTATTTTATATGCTACACTGAACAAAATTATAAACGCAACATAAACGGGCATTGTTTTTGCCCCCATTTGTCATGAGCTGAATTCAAAGATCTAAGACTTTTTCTATGTACACAAAAGGCCTATTTCTCTCAAATATTGTTCATAAATCTGTGTTAGTGAGCACTTCCCCTTTGCCGAGATAATCCATCCACCTCACAGGTGTGGCATATCAAGATGCTGATTAGACAGCATGATTATTGCACAGGTGTGCCTTAGGCTGGCCACAATAAAAGGCCACTCCCATCACCATGCTAAAATCTTCAGAGAGTTGTCATGATTAAACTGTTTTTAACACTGATAATAATAAGAACAAGCATATTAGAATGATCATGTGACTCCGAAGACTGGAGTAATGATGCTGAAAATCTAACTTCGCATCACAGAAATAAATTACACTTTAAAATATAATCAAATAGAAAACTAATTTTAAATTGTAATAATATTTCATATTATTGCTGTTTTTACTGTATTTTTGTATAATAAATGCATCCTTGGTGAGCAAAAGAGACTTTCACAAACATTAAAAAAAAATGTTTGAATGTATATGTTATAAATAAATAATATAAACTTAAATAAACACACATATATTCAATATTAACAAATAGAAGCATTTATTGTGATTGTATTATTTTAAAAAGATGAAAGACAATCAATAATCAATTACATTAAAATATCCTATAAAGAACCAGTGAGAATGCAACATTTGCAAATTGTATTTTAGTTTTGCAAAATTGCAACAACAAAAGACCTTTCAAAATGGACATAATGGAACACATTTCAATTCTACACTTCTACTCTGACAAAAAATAGTAATCAGCATTATACCTTGCCTTCTCGACCCCTCATTTCCTGTGTGGGATTTTTCTGCTCTACGTCTTAAGAAAGCCGAGCTGACTGTCTGATTCAGTGTCATGAGCGCTGTCAGTCCTAGAACGACAATTAAGTGACAGAACACTCTAATATCTCATTAACAGGCCGTTAAGATCAATTAACAACTGAGAATGGAAATGAATTGAGCGAACAGTGAACTTTAAGTAATGTTGTTTGCTCTGTACCGTAATGGCACATTAGTTCTATACACAGAAATGCGTCTGTGGTCACAAACACTGCTCTGATGACTCTGAGAACAACTGATAATACTGTGCAGATGCATAAAAGAAAATCTGTAAACACCTGCAGAAAGACTCACGGAGGAGGAAAGATTCTTTATGGCAAATACAGCAATCACAAACGGCCAGACTTCAGCAGATGCACCATATCAAATGCTGATAAACACTGATAAAGCCATGTATCAATATGCTACGATTTAAAATTGCTAACATGAACTTTATGGTGGAATGATCTTGTTTTGATTTTGAAGGATTTTTTGCTGATTTCTACTTAGTAAGAACTATTATTGTGTTTTTTACAGTCTTTACTGCTAGCTAATGACAATTCAATTCAAAGTCACATTATGAAACAAAAATACAATAAAATAATGTTTTTTGGAACATTTGATAAAACACTAAAGAAATCAAACATCCTGATCTGTCTTTAAAAAATCTTCGGAATATCAACATTGCATAATCAAAGTGTTTCTGATAAAACTGAGCCTGCATTCATCTAAAGTAAAAACACATTCATCTTTATAAAAAAAAAAAAACGCTCAAACACTCATGATCCTGCATAAATTCATCCACACTCACACGCATGCTCATGCAAACACACTAGAGATCGAGCGGCGTCTCGGCCTGTTCGCTCAGCTGCATGGAGAGGTAGTCAGCAGGACGCCTGCCAAAAGATCATGCACACATAATGAGCTGCAATGAATGTTTTAACATAATATATGTTTTTCAAATGCTAAAAATGCACACAAGGACATATTCATCCTACAAATGGGCCGATCCCACAACGAAGACTGTAAATGCCTTATAAATTACTCTTAGAAATAAGGGAATACCACACCATAGGAGATGGTACTTTGATATATACCATTGTACAGAATGATGATCATATTCATGGTACCATAGTATTTACCATGGTACTCCACTGTACTTAAAAGAACACTGAGGGTTTTCTGCTTTATCATCTAAAAGACTATGGCTATACTATGTCTTAAAAGTGTAAAAAGATCTCAAATGTGGAATTTATCAAATATAATTTTTCAGCATTTTGTGTGTGTTGAGAGAGGAGTACGGTAAATTAATTGAATTAATCGAGATTATTTTATATTTAAAAAAAACATTTAACTAGTTTTATAAAACGGATAGTTCTGGTCCTTGATTCTGATTGGTTGAGCCGCGTTCGAAGCTGTTGTAAATTACACTACAAACATACACCTTTGTTTACTTCTGTGTGTTGCTCTGCAACCACTTTGTTGCAACCACAACTGTTTCTGAGGAACTACATTGTTTGGTGGAAGAATACTGTTTTTATTAATATCATTACACTTTATTTACTCTGTGAAACCTTACTACGTATATGGAATAACCGTTTTATAAAAGCAATAAGCCCCGTGAAGCTGTGGTTTACAGTGAATTTATAACAGCTAAGGGGCGTTGTTAGGCACGACGCAAAGCGGAGTTATTGCTTATTGCTTTATTAAACTGTATATTAATATTAATTCAATTAATTAATCGGCATGAATAAAATGTATTTAATATTTTAAAATAAAATAAGTTAAACTGTATACTGATATTATTCAATGTATTAATTAGCAAGAAAATAAAATTACATAATATTTAGAGTTGAACATTTTTTTTACTATTTTGATATTAATTCTACTTATTAATTGGCATAAATAAAAAAAATAATTAATATTTAAAAAATAAAATAAGTTGAATTACTTTTAAACTGTATACTGATATTAACTGGCATAAATAAAACTGTGTACTGATTTGAATTCAATTCATTAATCTGCATAAATAAAACTGTATACTTATATTAATTCAATTTATTATTTGGCAGAAAAATTATTTAACATTTTTCAAATAAATTGAATGACATCTACAGTATATTGACATCAAATCAGTTGATCAATTTGCATAAATAAACATTTTTAATACTATACTATACTATTATTTAATACTATTTAAAACATAAAATAAGAAAAGATTTTTAAACCTTTGATATTAATTTGATATTTTAAATAAAATGTAAAAAGTACAACTACTTTTAAATAGTACATTGTTTCAATTTATTAAAGGGGTCATATGATGCGATTTCAATTTTTCCTTTCTCTTTGGAGTGTTACAAGCTCTTGGTGCATAAAGAAGATCTGTAAAGTTGCAAAGACTAAAGTCTCAAATCCAAAGAGATATTCTTTATAAAAGTTAAGAGTCAACCACGCCTACCTAAAACGGCTCGTTCTAACACGCCCCCACATGTCTACATCACTATGTGGGAAGATTTGCATAACACCGCCCAAATGTTCACGCAAAGAAAGAAGGCGTAACTTTTATTCTCGCTGTTGCCGCCGCTGCCATGTTGTGGAGTCACTGTGTGTTTCGTTGTGAAAGCGACTTTTTTAGAAATTTTATGGAGGATGGATGAAGACTGTTTCCTGAACCAGTAGCCTACAATGCGTCTGTGGCACAAAGGCTGTTTCTAT
>NW_015552655.1:1676959-1677222 GCF_001515605.1 Sinocyclocheilus anshuiensis
GACAGTATAAGTCATTATAATCCGTAATTATGTCCCCACTGGATGCAACAAATGCCTGGTTTGTAATGGGTTTTATTGGTTATTGGTTTTCTAGTGATGTCCGGATCACGAACGAATCGTTCTATTTAACCGGATCTTCTTAGTGAACCGTGAACCACAGTTCACCAAATCGAACTGAATCGTTTGAAACGGTTCGCGTCTCCAGTACACACTAATCCACAAATTACTTAAGTTATTCGGTTTATAAACGTGCCTGACACTCC
>NW_015552655.1:1681003-1689382 GCF_001515605.1 Sinocyclocheilus anshuiensis
TGGATAGCTGGCCAATCAGAGCACACCTCACTTTTCAGAACGATGAGCTTTGTAAAAATCGACGCGTTTCAGAAAGGCGGGGCATAGAGGAGAAACAATAATGTGTTTTTTTAACCTTAAACCGCATAAGCACATTGCATTACACCAAATACACAACATGATGTTCTTTTTAGCAACGTCATATGACCCCTTTAAATAAAATAAAAGTTTTAATTGGCACATGATGTTTTTTTTTTTTTTTTTAATAAATCAACTGACAGCCCTAACCTCGAGGCATCATCACAGAGACTTTCATGCAAAACACAAACAGATCTGTCCTCACCTTTTTTTGTACAAGAAGACAAAGAGTGCAGCACCCAGTGCGAACAGCAGGAGCGCCGCGAGCACAAGCCCGACCTGCAGAGCGACCGACGACCCCGCTGCACATACAAACACACGTTTACTTCCTTCAGCCCAAAATATACCCTGAACTTCCGTAAGAGCATATATTAACGTGTGTGTGTCTTGTACCTCCATGAACCTGTCGCTCCTGTTCAGCTGAACACGAGAGCTTGTTGTCACTCAGCATCTCACTGATTCGTTCTCTCTGTTGGTCAGAAACAGCAAGAACAGATCCCTGAGCGTAAAACCGACCCGCCTCACAGGACACATTCACACCTCACACGGGGGAAAGACAAGAAATAACTGTCATTACCAGATCATTTCATTTCAACACCATTAATGTATGTTTTCAAGTGTCTTACCTTTAACATGTAAGCTTGAGATCCCACAGTTACACAAGCGCTCTAATAAAACAGCAAACTCCTCCTGGGCACAATCTGAGGCAGAGAAACACTTCAGATGAGATGAATTACTTTTACTGTTGATTTTATTTAGAAAAGTACATTTTGGATGCATCTTACACCAAGTGTCCAATAAAATGAGAAAAAGGCTGAATATGTGATCATTTTAAAGCAGGTTATATGACTTATGAGCTTATGTGCAAAAGACAGGGATGAGAAAATAAGAATAAGAATATTAAACTTCATATCATGAGGGATCAAATGTTTCTAGATCTTTCTGAAATGAAAAGGTACACATTAACTCAAAACATCAGGGTTTTCACACTATCTTTTACAGTATTTTGTGATGAAGAGATGACATTTTTTTTACACTTACAGACAGTGAAATAATAAAAATGGAGCATAGCATAAATACATCATTTCTTATTTATTCAGCTTTCAGATGATGTATAAATCTCAATTTCGAAAAATTGACCCTTATGACTGGTTTTAGGGTCCAGGGTCACAATATATATATATATATATATATAAATCTTCATTCTTATTTTGTGAAAAACTGTACATGATGGAAAGTTTTTGTTAATGTTTTCGAACTCAGCATCATCAAATGAGGTAATATTAGGTATTTTTTGCAACCCAGCAGAATGTTTTTTCCAACATGCAGGACTGTGTTATTTTGCGCTGTGCAAAGATTTTCCAAAATAATTTTGTTACATGGAAAAAACTGCAGCAAACCGCTCTTGGAAAGACATGAGGGTGAGTAGATGCCAATGTTCATCAACTATCCCTTTAAAGATCACTTACTCCCCGATCCGCTCTGCCAGTTATTATTGTCCGGCTGCAGGCACAGAGCCGCGGAGCTGGAGAAGGCGGGACTTGGGCAGTGGTTCGGCAGGCGTGGAGTTGGCTGGGATGCGATCCAGAGAACGGGCCCGTCTGATGCACATCGAGATAAAGAAGCCGCACTAATCACACAGAAACACAGACATGCAGTTACATGCATGAAAACAGCAGGTACGGTGGACAAAACTGCTGATACCAACAACAACACACTGGATTCACAATCAAAAAGCTCCCCAACAAACCTGAAGAGTGTGTATAAGAAGTGTGTCGTGTTGAGCTGGAGAATTCCCTGTAACTTTGGGTCATTGGAAAAAACTAGACCATCCAAATGACGCGAGTTGCTCCCACAAAACCCTGATCCTGATGGCTCAAAACACAACAGCACTGCACCCAAATGACCCAGCGCTGGCAAACCCTGATCTGCACAAACACAAAGATGAAGAGCAAACAAATCAATGTTACTTTTTAGAAATCATCTGCTATTCAATTGAAATCACTGATTGCTTTAGAGAACAACAGTCCGAAGTAATAATCCAATTCATTTTCTCTATAGAAAAACGTTATATAAATAATTATTATATTTCATTTGAGGTTGACGATTTGTGCTTCAATTTCACAATATAAATCATGTTCATTAGTCAAATTTGGAATAGTACACAAGACATTAGCATACTAGTATACCATTCCAAGCACATAATAAAGGCAAAAGCTAAAATAATAATAACTAAAAATAAATTTAAGTAAAATAACAAAAATAAATCAAAATAAAATAAAACAAAAAAATAAAATAGTTACAAATAAAATAAATCAAATACTCAAAATATAAAATAAATCAAATACTCCACAAATAATAAAATAAAATAAAAATGATGACAAATAAAATCAAAAACAAAATAAAAATCAAATAATTGATTTTACAATTCAAATACTCAAAAAATAAAATAAATAATTATTAAAAAATAAAATAAAATAAAATATTGGTGCCGATAGCCTTGTGGGCAGCGCAGTTATATATATACTGTGTTGGGTAAATTACTCTAAAAAAGTAATTAATTACCAATTACTAATTACATCTTCAACAGTGTAATTAGATTACTGTACAAATTACTCTCTCCAAAAAGTATTTAATTACTTATTACTTTCTAAATCCTATATCAATCTCGTGTTGATAATTGTTATGTAATTGTTATTGTCAAGTTAATGATACAAGGATAAACATGAAACGGTTCTTTTTTAATTCTTTCAAATAACTACATAAATTATTCTGGTCACACCTTAGATTAGGGTCCAGTGCTCACTATTAACTAACTATTAACTATGACTTTTGCCTCAATATACTTCTACTTACTGCTTCTTAATACTCAGTAAAGTAGTTGTTAAGTTTAAGAAGGAATTAGGTAGGATTAAGGATTTAGAATAAGGTCTTGCAAAATAAGACATTAATATGTGCTTTTTAAGTAATAATAAACAGCCAACATTCCCAGTATTATTCATGAGAATTGGACACTAAAGTGTTACCAATATTCTTATTAACTCACCAAAGTATTTAAAGTGAGAAGGGTACATAAAAAGCATGCATTTTAAGGTTAGACTTAAAATTTTGATGTTAAATCCACTGTTGTATTGTGTATAAATGTTCTACAGTCTATGCACAGTATTAAGTTCAATTACATAAGAAGTAACTGTAATTAAATTGCAGAAAAAATAAGAGTAATCCCTTACTTTACTTTTTCAAGAGGAAAGTAATTCAATTACAGTAACTAATTACTTAGTAATTAGTTACACCCAACACTGATATATATATAAGTCAACAAATATCAACAATACTGAAGAGATCCAGTAATCAGAGAAGTCATCCCTGTTTCCATGAATACAGAAACCGAATTATGTTACACTCTCAAACTACTTATTTGTATGTACTTGAATATTTACAATTACACTGAAATAGTGTATATATCATTTTTATACTTAAAACCAATGACCAACATAATTTCATGTGATGAGTAGTTTATTCCCTAATAAAATATTTAACGTACACAGCCTGGTTCTTTTTCATTTTTACTCAGATTTTCATTCAAATCAAAATATGTAATATTGTGATTCATCTCAGAGCTGGTTGATCTTTACTGAAGAATTTTCAGAATGTCATTGAAGAAAAACAATGGGAAAAATATGTTTCAGTGACCAAACATGATCACATCAATCTGTGTCTCACAAAGAAGACATTTCCAGATCAAACGCACGCACCTGCGCGAGAATCATTGGCGACCAGATAGAGCCCGTCACTTCCTGTGCTGCCAGTGAGCGGGACGCTCCATTCTGTAGCGTCTTCCCCAAAAAACACTAAAACAAGTCCATTCAGTGGAGTCGACGGCGGGCCAATCAGCTCCACAAATAAACTTTCCTGAGACTGGTTTACCAGCGAGGTCTTGCTCCATTCATTGATGACGAGACCCTCAGGAGGCGGAGGTATGGTGGGTTTGGGAGGACAGTTATTCTGCTTCCTTGGTGTGGGAGAAGTGACCTGTGGACACATAGAGGGTTAATATGACACACATTTGATGGACATAAAATCCGAAAAAAGTAGGACTGCAAAATAAACCCGGACGGGCTACTTACTTAATAGTTTCCTGTTTGGAATCTCATACTACGTACCATTTTTACATTATGTATAATCTGCATAGTAAGTAAATGTTATAGACGAAATGCCAAAATGTGAGGTTTGTAACCAGCACCCAATGGGTGGAAGATTGTACACAATGCAGTTTGCTCAACTTCTCTCACCTGCCATTTTTTTAGCATCTTCAACTTGACTATTATATAATTACGCTGCCAAAAATTAGGATTTTTTTAGTCAACTGGAATAAAAACAATTATTAGCATTTTTTCTTTATTATAAAATTAGATGGCCAAAATAGTTTTTTCTCTCAAATGGATTATTATTATTTATTTATTTATTTTTCCTATTACAAATTTTTCCTGGTAATTGTTTTTGCTCTTGACTTTGACAGTATGTTGTTTTGCAACAATCCCTCTGTAAAAAAATGTAATTTTTTTATTCTTCTTTGTTTAAAAGTTAATTTTTCAATTTTAATACAATGTAAAAAATGCATAAAAAATTGCTGCAATAATGCTAGGAAAATTTATACTGTATACAGTTTAAAAATAATATACATTATTTTATATTAAACAGTAGGCATTATAAAAAATAAAATCTCAGAGGAATTATGAATTCATAACTCCTATTAAAATAAAATAATATAAAATAAAATTACTCACACACGGAAAAAAATAAATAAATAAAAACTGCAACACACCACAGAGGAATTATGAATTCATGAATTCTACTAAAATAAAATAAAAATAAATAAAAAATACAATAAAATAAGCCATCATGTGTGGAATTTCGAATTAAACATTTTAAAGTTAAAATTCTGCCTGAAGTCTACTCAAGGCAGATGTACAAAATGATATTAAGTACGTTCCATTGAGAAATCTGCATGAAGCTCACATGAACAGAAACACTAGGTCTCACCCTGAAAGCATTGAGGTCGAGTCTCTCGGCTCCACATCGACTGAGGGTCTCGTCAGTGGGTAGCGCACTGATGTCCTCCAGCAGAGGGAGCTGTCCTGGTGTCAGCGCTTCCGTTAGCGCCGAAACCTTTTTATCAGACCCACGAGTGCGGTAGACCACCGCATCCAGCAAACCGCTTTTGGGAATATTCTGACCCTCTTTAGAGGGCGGAGACTTGCTGCGATATAACACTATGGCGTCCGGTCCGTTCTGAATAGTGTTCAATGGGATCCTAATGTCAGGGCCGACCTTCGAACTGCCAATCTGGAAGACAGATTCAGAAAGAGTAACAGCTGAAACGTTATGTTTGTAGCTTCAAACTTTTTTTTTTTTAATTAATACTTTGATTCGGCAATGATGCATTCAATTCAAAAAGTGACAGTAAAGACATTTATAATTTTACAAAAGATTTCTATTTCAAATAAATGTTGTTTTTTAACTTTCTGTTTATCAAAGAACCATGAAACAAATGTATAATGTTAGATATTAAACTTTTCAACATTGATAATAATAAATGCTTCTTAGCAGCGAATCAGCATATGTGACCCTGGACCACAAAACCAATCATACGGGTCAATTTTGTGAAATTGAGATTGAGAAAGCTGAATAAATAAGCTTCCCATTGATGTATGGTTTGTTATGATTTGACAATATTTGGTCGAGATACAACTATTTGAAAATCTGGAATCTGAGGGTGCAAAAAAATCTAAATATTGAGAAAATCGCCTTTAAAGTTGTCCAAATGAAGTTCTTAGCAATGCATATTACTAATCAAAAATTACGTTTTAATATATTTACAGTAGGAAATTTACAAAATATCTTCATGGAACATGATCTTTACTTAATATCCTAATGATTTTTGGCATAAAAGAAAAATGTATAATTTTGACCCATACAATGTATTGTTGGCTATTGCTTCAAATATACCCCAGCGACTTAAGACTGGTTTTGTGCTCCAGGGTCACATATTATACTTATTTCTGAAGGATCATGTGACACTGAAGACTGGAGTAATGATGCTGAAAATTCAGCTTTGATCACAGAAATAAATTACATTTTAAAAATATATTCAAACAGAAAACAGATATTTGAAATTGTAATAAAATTTCATAATATTACTGCGTTTATTGTATTTGTACTAAAATAATACAACCTCGGCAAGCATAAAAGACTTCTTTCAAAAACATTTTAAAATCCTACCAACCCCAAACTTTTAAACGCTAGTGTACATAAAGTGCTAACTCCCTTTTCTTTTACAGCTGACACATTCTTCTAATCGGAATTCAATCGTATGACTCATTTGTGCCACAAGTGTCCAAGTACGCATCAGCTCACCAGGAAGTACCCGTCATCATCTGTGTAATATCCATTCAGCTCCAGCTCATAGTACACCATTCCAGTCTGTCCATTGATCATCACCAGCCAGATGAAATCCAGCGACATACGGAAGCCAGACGGATGCCACAACTCTATAAACTCCTCGTCCTCGGCTCCTCCTGGTGAGTCAGTGTTGATCTCGTTAAGCAGGAAATCAACATCGCTATGAATCGGGGGCTGGATCCGTCCTGACTCTGTGAAAGAGGCTGAAACGACAAGCCAGATGAAATTAAAAACATGACAGGACACCTAAAAATGTGTCCTTAAAGGGATAGATCTTCAAACCTGTTTGAAGAATGTTGGTAACCAAGAAGTTGACAGTAGCCATTGACTTCCATAGTATGGAAAAAAATAGTATGGAAGTCAATGGGTACCGTCAACTGTTTGGTTGCAATCATCCTTTAAAATATCTTCTTTTGTGTTCAACAGCTGAAAGAAGCTCATACAAGTTTGGAACAACATGAGGATGAGTAAATGATGACAAAATTTTCATTTTGGGGTGACCTACCCCTTTAATATGGAAGAGAAAGTAAGTTTTGCTACATGAACTAAAAATCAAGACGTACTCGTGTTAAGCGGGCAGGACTGAAACCAAACACAGTCATTGGGTTTTCCGGGACTCCGGGGCCTTGTTACAAACAGTCCCGGATCTCTCGTCCATTCGGCAACACCACAGCGACTGACATGAAGACCTGCTGTGAGAAAACTGCAGCATACAAACATGGATGAGCACATAATATAATACACAAATGCCACAATAAATCATTCTGCATTGTATGGCACGTGTTGATCACCTCTCTGTGAGTATGAAAGGTTTTCTCCCTGGTATGAGTGTCTCTGTGAGGTTGTCACTAGGCATGTGGGCAGAGTCACCGTAAACAAAGGCATCGATTGGCTGTTCGTGGCTGAGGGGGCCGTCCTTAGGGAAGTCTGATACCGGGCCTTTATACAACGCCAATGCTGCACTTTGTGGCCCTACAAGATCAAATATTAAATTGCAAAATTATTTTAGTTTGACGAAACTTTTTGTAATCATATTTCATCACTACATCAAAAGATAAAAAGTAAATTATATTTTGCAAAAAGATACATTTAATTTAAGACCACTATGACATTTTGCATTATGGAATTACTTTCGTGACACATAAATAGTATACTATAATGAAATATTAAAGGGGTCATATGATGCGATTTCAAGTTTCCCTTTCTCTTTGGAGTGTTACAAGCTGATTGTGCATAGATAAGATCCCTGAAGTTGCAAAGACTAAAGTCTCAAAACCAAAGAGATATTCTTTATCAAAGTTAAGACTCTGCCACGCCCCCCTAAAACGGCTCATTCTAACACGCCCCCACATATCTACCTCACTATGTGGAAATATTAGCATAATTCCGCCCAAATGTGCACGCAAAGAAAGAAGGCGTGGTTTCAGTAACCGCAGTTAGTGTTGAAGCAGCCATGTCAGGGAGACGCTGTGTGTTTCTAGGCGAAAGCAAAAGCACTTTATTTGGCCTTCCGAAAGTAGATGCATTTAGGAATCTTTAAGATTACTTACAACAGAACAGCAATGCATTTTATGGACGACCGTTTCGTGAACCTAGGAGAGGAGGTAATTCTGACTTTGCTATGACAATCTGGCGCTTCTGAATCAGCTACTGTTTTGTTATTAGTTTAAGTATTTGCTATTGACTGTTCAAATGCGGAGTTTTGTGCATCGTGTGTGTGTGTGTGTGTGTGTGTGTGCGTGTGTGAGAGAGAGCAAGAGAGAGCGAGAGCGAGAGAGAGAGAGAGAGAGAGAGAGAGAG
>NW_015552655.1:1689484-1692443 GCF_001515605.1 Sinocyclocheilus anshuiensis
CGCGATTAATCGCATCCAAAATAAAAGGGTTTGTTCACGTAATGTGTGTGTATTGTGTATATTTATTATGTATATATAAATACAAACACATGCTTGTATATATTTAAGAAAAAAATGTTATGTTTATATAATAAATATATTTATATATATAACATAAATTACATGAATATAAATATATACACATGTAAATACATGTAAATATTTTCAAAATATATACTGTATGTGTGTGCTATTATATATAAATAATAAATATATATTATGTAAACAAAAACTTTTATTTTGGATGCGATTAATCATTTGACACCACTAATAATATATATATATATAGAGAGAGAGAAAAAGATAAATTAAATATTAATAATGCGTATGGTTTACTTAGTATACAAAAAAAGATGTGCTGTATTGAATTGAATTTCTGTTTAATAAAAAAATATATAATTGTGTCAGGGCAGGATGATTTTTATTTATTCATTACTGTTTTTCTTTCATCACATTACAGCAACAAGGATTCAGGGGGGAATTTTTGTCATGAAAATAAAGCAAAAAATCCTAGAAAATTTGTTTAAAATGGGCTAAAAAATGAGCTTTATTCTCTTTATGCAAAATATGATTTCTTTTTTTTTTCCTTTTGATTTGGAAGTGGTGTGACCTGGACATTACTGAGATTTTACTCAACAAAATCGGAGAGAATTAAAAACAACAACAATGAGATATATAGAAATATTTAAGAAATGAATAAAATGATAAAAGCACATAACAGAATTCACTTTAAACAAACTAAATTTAAAATGAAAATCATAAATATAAAAATAAAACCTAATTCCAAATATTAATAAATACTATACTAGTACACAAATAATAGTAAAAAAGTCTTAATAGAGTCCTTAAATAACTTTATCTGCGATATCCAATCAGCACTACCTGACAAATTCGTAGTATTCACGGGTATGGCGAATATTCCAGGCTCTTTTGCGATGAACTCCAGACTTGTGCTAATCAGATCCGTAGTAACATCATAAAGCACCAAAGAAAATGATCCGGTTGCCATGCCAACACTGAGTTCCACATGGCCCGACCCGCCGAGGTTGACTTCATTGATCCAGGCCTCTGCAGGGGTCGGCGGCGGGCAGTGATTGACCCACGCAGGGGTCGGCGGGCCGGTGTAGAACGACCACAAGTTTTCCGACTGCCAGCAGCGCTGAATGGACTCGTCCCCCTCCAGAGCCGCCTCATCCTCCACGTACGTGACCGAGCCAGGAGTCAGAACGGACGCAAGGCCGTCGGCGCCGTCTCTGGATTTTCCTGAAGTGTATACAACGGCGTCCAGCAACCCCACTCCTGAAACCAGTCCCCCTTCGGCAACCGGTGCCCAGTGTGGGCCGTAGAGCGCGATGGCGTCGGGCCCGTTCTGAACGGAGTTGGGTGGAAGAAAGATGGCTGGCTGAGGAGTCAGTTCAGAAGAGCCAACTACGAAAAAACCTCGCTGATCCGTGTGGTGTCCACTCAGATCGATGATCCGGTACGCCGAGTCTCCTTTGCCGTTGTAGAACACAAGCGTGTATCCATCCAGAGAAGTAGGATTCGTACCTTCATAGTACAGCTCCACAAATTCCTGAGTGTCCAGTTTGGGATTGTCGCAGTTGACCTCGCTGATTATTAAACACGAGCTCGTCTGTTTGAAAATGCACATTAACGCCACACACACCAAACTCAGCTCCACACGCATGGCTAAAAACTCTCAGCGTACCATAATAAACAAGGACTGATGGGAAAAGGACCTGTGGAAGGAAAACAGAAGGTTCATTCCAGATGAATGCAATCACTTTCAAAAGATATTAAGTTTCGTTTCCACAAAATCTAGACATTGCTTCTCCAACAGTTTTGTTATTGGCAATCTCAAGGACTATCTGAAGGAGAGAACTGGAAGGCATCAAAGCACCCGACACGTCAAAACAATTCCAAGATATTTCACTCTCTGCATTCATTTGACACAACCCTAGGGATCAAAACAAAGAACATGCCTCTCAAAACCAGGGCAAGCAGCAGGAAAACAGTCCATGCAACTCTATTACAAGTCATATGATAGCACTGCGTCAGGAACAGACACGAGTTTATAGATACGTATTTGGGTAGTGAACTATTAAGAGTAGCACATTCTTAGTAACTGTGAAGTGTGTTTTTTTTTAGTCAACTTAAAGAAACCGTTCACCCAAAAAAAGAAAATTCTGTCATCATTTACTCATCCTCAAGTTGTCATAAACATGTATGTTTGTGTTTCTTCTAGGGCTGCACGATAAATAGCATGCGATATTTAACGCGCATCTTGTCAGAAAGCCGGTTCTTTAATCAGCGTAAATCTCCATCACCTGCGGGCTTTCACATTGAGCAGCATTAACTACACAGAGCCGTTGTTCACTAACGAGCTGCGCAAAACCACGTTCATATTCGCACGATTTTTTGCGCAGCTCGTCAGTGAACAACGGCTCTGTATAGTTAATGCTGCTCAATGTGAAAGCCCGCAGGGTGATGGAGATTTACCGCAGATTACAGAACCGGCTTTTGTGTGTGTGTGTGTGTGTGTGTGTGTGTTTGTGTATGTTTAGGATAGTGTACTTAAATCTGTGAGTCTGGAAATCAACACTATACCTCACTAAATAGCAGATGAATATTTTATATACAGTTTTGGGGGATTAAAAAATTCTGAGAAGCATATTCTTAACAGCTGTGAAGGAAGTGCGGGTCTTCAACTTGAGTTAGAGCTGCCAATAAACTCCAAATCAAAAAATTGAATAAATAAATTAAAATCAGAAATGTTGCCTTGGAAACTAAATGAAATAAAATAAGTTTAAGTAATGAAATTACTAAATTACTAAAACACAAATAAATTAAAGCCAGACATAAATGTAAAAAAAAAAATAAAAAAAAAAAATGGCAAAAGCACATAACAAAACATGACAAA